>NC_056735.1:1998124589-1998404589 GCF_019279795.1 Protopterus annectens
GAATTAAAAAAAATGTGTGAAGAGGTATATTATATCTGAAAATAGACATAGTTCCAAAAATAGGGTCATCCTGTGAAGGGATAAATTAAGCCTGAAAATAAGAACATTCCTCCAAAATAAGGGCATTTGAGAGGTCTGATAACCATTGGTGTGCAACCCACATGGTGTCAGAAATAGGATCTTCTTGGGTGAACAAAACAGAAAATATGATATAAAAGTTGCAAAATCAGGCCGAACCATTCAAATTGAATCTGTCAATGTGAGAATCAGTGCCTTTCTGATAAAAAGTAATTTACTTCACAGAGTCATTGTTTCACTAAAAATAAACCTTTCTGCTGTGATAAAAATAGTTTTCATAATAAAGATGAAATGTAACCCTCTAAGGCCATTTGCATTCTCAAAACATTTTGACTTGCCTGCCAAGAGACAGAGGTTAAGATAATTGTAAGTGGTGAACAAATTAGACAGCGAATCACATAAAATCCAAACAAAAATATCATTTTATGTCATGGTATAGGAGACGGATGCTATTTGCATTTCCTTCACTTTGTTGAGAGTGGCAAGAGTATTAATATATGAGTCAGCGATTAGTAAATAGAATTAACATTTTACATCGAATTTTTCATCAAAGAGAAATATATGGTCCATGATAGACCATGCTTTTTATGTGTGCAATCTGAAGGAGAAAGTGTTGAAACTACTGTAAGGTAACTGTATGAAATGGATGAATGTTGTGGGTTTAATGGCATAAACAATGAGGAAATCAGAAGCAGAATTATGAATGGGCAGACTGATGTAGAGGTGTCTCAGAAGATACAACCTGAAGTTAATCTAACTTGCAAAAAGCAATACAAATCACCAGAGAGAAGGATTAAGTCAAAAGACAGAATGGTAATTTAAATATTACAAGTGATGTGTGGGGGAGGTAATGTGCCAAGTTAATGGCACACTTAAAAAGAGGCATAATTCTAGTCCGACTAAGCAAATGCACAAGAAGCAGAGTATGCATAAGCCTGGCAATTGCAAGAGGTGCGAGTGTTGAAATGATGAATATGAGTAGCGTGCTGCATGCAGCAGAATGTGGAAATGATGTAAGAGACTGGGACATTTTGTAGTTGTTTGTAATTCACAGCTGATTAAAAAAGCAATTGAAAATAAAGTTGATTTTTTTTTTATTCAATCATTGCTATGTCTAATGTAAAATAGACCTTCATGTTTAAATTTTTATTTATTGAACCCAAAAGAGTTTCAATATTGAAACAAATGATGCTGTTACTGTAGTATCATGTGCTACATATAGAAGTTTCTTAAAGTGTCTATCGCTGTATCAGGGACAGATTGAAATTCATTGCCCGCCAACAAACTCAAGTGCATTGGTAGACTTCTAGCAGAATCTTGGATTTATGTGATGGTGGGTCCATACACAAATAATCTGTTCTGAAGAGATGTGGAATGTAAAATGGTTTGAATTGAAGGAATTAATTTAGCCATTTTAGGATGTGTTTGATCAACTTGGTCAGACTTATCATGAGCCACTATAAATTATGCTAAAACTCAGTGCTGTTCCATATACCTTCACACACAGGAGAGTGCAATTTCCTATACTGTCCAGGTCGAGGAAGATCTTAAAGAAATGTAAAGCCTTGTCATAACTGAATGTGTAACTGAATCCACAGAGTGTATTCTCCAACAATCTTAAGGATAAAGAGTCAACCTTGGGTATGTAAAGATTACAAAAAGTGAGATTTTGCAATTCTTTGTGAAAAGTTCATCATGCTAGAAGACATACACCAAAGTTTGTCAATGCAAAACTATTTTCCTTGCTAGATGTTTCCATTAAGTTCTAGAAATGCTTTTAGATAATGAAAGCCAAAAGCTATCAACCTTCATTACCCCCGTGGGAGGGTTCTGTTTGAAAAGGCTGTCATTTGGTAAAACTTCAGCATGTGAAGTCTTTCAGCATAAAGTGTCTGATTTACTCAATGGCCTAGATGATGCTGGCATTGTTGTAGTTGTTAAAAGTGACATCCTAGCTTTAGGTCAAGGTAAAGCAATTCATGATTCAGGGATAGAGGCAATCTTTTACCTCCTGCCTGGATCATACAGTGTATTGGTCTATAATCAACCTGCAACACATTAAGGACTCCATCACTCTGTGCCATGGAAACCAGGCTCCTGTACTGCTACTGTTTTTATGTGTCATCTCTCTAAAAATGTTGTCCCTAGATAGTAATGCACACATTTCTGTAAAAAACATTTTCTGTTTTTCAATGTAACCTCTATGAGTTAGAAAGTATACTCACTTTCATTACTGTTTTTATATTTCCACACAGTGTAACTGCTGTCATTAACTCAATGTTTCAAATAACAGACTTTGTTTGTCTGTACGTAGAGACTAGTGTTTGGATATATCTTTATAATAAGTATGTAAACAGGTCACATTCAAAGAAAAGGTCCCTAATGAAAGAGTCACTGGGTTAGCATTATAAAGATCATCTTTTCAGTGGTTCTAGACTGTATAGTAGTCACTATAGTAGTTAGATCGGCTAAAGATCCAAAAATGTTATAAGAATGAAAAAGGTGACATCAAAACATCCATATGTGACATACCCTTCTTCCCTTAGAAGCAATGAGAATGTGCACACAGTGTCTGTGGTAGCCCCTTACAACATCCTTCTCTCAGAAACAACAGGCTTATGCACACCTTCTCTATGGATGTCACCTCCCCCTTGCCATGATCCTTACATATTTGACAGTAGTAGCAGAAATGTGCATGCAGTGTCTGTGGCTGGCCCTCTGTTTTCACCTCTTACTCATACTTTGACTAAAGTTCCACTGCAAATAAGTAACGGCTTGGCCAACCTGATAAAAACAGTAAAACCGAAGGAAACTAAACCCACCCAAAGCCCCCCACACCTCTCTATGTGGGGTGCTGCACCCCCCCAACTAAATATACCAACTCTCAGATCGCACTACTGTGGGGTTAATGGGCTAAGTTCAAAATGGTGGCCAAGCAGTTACTTACCTAGAGTGGAAAGTCAGTGTTATGGGATTATCAGCCTTTCCTTCTTGGCTATATGAAAGTTGGGTTATAGAGCCTTCAGTCTACTGAAGCAGACCCCCTCTGATGCTGTCTTACCAACAATCTAACACTAATGAATATATCCCTAATGGGCACTCACAGGTCACTGAAGTCGACATTAATGATAAAGTGCTCAAAACAACCTTGTTTATTTTGACAAAATAAACAAGTATATAGCCTCTGGGGAATAATTTTAATGGGAATAAATTTCACTGGGTATCTTGGTCTGTGAATCAAGATGTTCAACAGATCAAAATTATTCAGCCCTTTACAGGGCTGGACAGCAACTATTGGAATGTTAGAATGAATTATACAGACTTTAAGAGATAGTGACTTTATTCAATTACACCTGGATGATGAAGGTTTAAATGTCCTGGTCTTCTCACCTGATGAAATACATGTGAATGAAATACAGAAAATATTTTTAAGCACATAGTCAAGTTAGTAACTATTAGACAGAAATGTATTTCAATTTAAGATTACCATTGTTGTCATTATGATCTACAATACTAGTTAGCTCAGATTTAGGCAACCTTATAGTGTGCTATCAAGCCATATTGTAAAACAAAAAGTTAGGCACTTAGTTCATTTTGTAGCAAGGACAAATATATGCTTTGCTAATAGCAAGATAGACTTGCTTAATCCATATATATAAATATACATAGACAATTTAAAAAGTGCTTAATAACACAAGGCATATAATGAGAACACTGGTCAGATGGCACAGTCTGAGAACACCATGGCAGACTAACAAAACAGACAATGTAATTACCAAATATCTATATATCTGTACGTATATCTATAGCTATCTATATATATATATATATATATATATATATATATATGTGTGTGTGTGTGTGTGTGTGTGTGTGTGTGTGTGTGTCTAATTGGTCTGAAGAAGCAAGTACTTTAACTCCCACTAGTCTGATCTCCAATAACTTCTTAGCCCTCCCAAATCCAGTCATATAAAACCATATAGCCCGGAAAAAGTTCTAACTCTAACTGTAAAATTCTCATCTAGTTTCTAACCCGAGTCCTTGCTAACTTATCCTAAGACTCCAATCCTCCTCCCTAGCCCATCACTTTCTAAACATGAAACTCCAACATCCCCTTCTGTAAGCCTAAATTCCCTGGTCACTATCTAACCTTAAAAGTTTTCTTTCTTTCCCTAAACCTAAAACTCACTTCCTATTTTATAACCCTAAAATTCCCCTCCCACTCTCTAAACATAAAAGTCCTATCCCACTCCCTAAACTGAACACTCTCTTCCCATTCCCTAATCCTAAACCTTCCTTCACTCCTATCCCCAAAACTAAACAAACTTCCTGATAACTATCCCATTCTAAAGTTCAGTCAAAGTTCAGGTTGTATGTACTGCATAGTTTCTTAATCAAGGCAAACAGTGTGTCAAAGTAGAGGGTTTATAACTGACCAAAAAAGTTCAAGCCTTCTTCTGAAAAAATGCTGAGCGATGAAGATGTGTTTAAAGTAAATAATGTAGTTCCATTATTTTAGATAAAAAATAAAGTGTTTTCTATCTTGATATGATGTTTTAGAAAAGGTCCTTACGCCAAATTAGTAATTCCAGTACAGAGTTGCACTGCATTTTGCTGTATAAGTGGTCCAACTATTGGCATAAAACTCTTGTTTCATTCCTATCTGCTGAATGTATGGTAGGATAGTTCAGGCCTAGGGCCGGATTTATGAAGGCTTGCACGGAGTCTAAGAGTAGTGTAAGACTCCAGACAGCCAATATGTCTGCCGAGCGATCCAGGAACAGCCAGCAGGGGCGTGCATGAAAGCTCCTAAAATGACTCTTGCATGGACAGTGTTAGGTTATGCAAATTACCTCATTTGCTGCTGAAAGCTATGCAAATGAGGTACATTTGCGATCTAGGAAACACTAACCTGTCCGAGTAAGAGTAGTGTTATTTGCAGAAATGTACTCGGTTGGTAACTGAGTACCGTTCTGCAAATAGCAAAATGGAGCAATGACAGCTCCAAATAAAGGATGCATCCAGTTGAGGAAGCATGCCAATGGCCAAATATAAGGCCATTGGCATTTATATGTCTTGCAAAATAATAAAAAATATATATATTTTTCCCCGATCCCCAATGTTTAAGTGTAGCGCAGTGTCGTGCAAATGTGTGGTGCTCTAAAAACCAAAAAAAATAAATAAATAAAAGGCAAAAATAGGCATTTTATTACAAATATCCATCTGCCATGCAAGTGAATGGCAGGCTGAAGACAACATGACTACTGAGTAGTGGTTGCTAAGGGGGGAAGCTCAGTGTGAGAGATGTAACCAAGCATTAGTAGGCAATCCTATTTAAATGAGTATAAGGATAGTGAATCCCAATTTTCCCTGCCATGTGAACCATGTCCCTAGAGTGTAAGAGTAGGATTAGGGGAGTATCAGAGTAGTAAATAGGTGACATCATGAGGGGGGGTATGTATCAAAGACTGTAAGCTTATTGGAGCAGAGTGGCATGTGTTTGCTGTGAGTTACACAGGACTGGAAGAGGCGTGTCTACAGGTGTCTGAACTGAAACCAAGAAACCGAAGGTGTATGCTGTGGCTACAACCAAACTTTCTTGCAAAGATGCTTACACTGTGTGCGTGCGTGTGCACACCTGTACACATATCTAAGCCTGTGTGCATGTGTGTCTGCCCGTGTAAGCCTGTGTAAGGCTGTGTAAGCCTGTGTGCACGGATGTGCACCCGCCTAAGCCTGTGTAAGCCTGTGAAAGGCTGTGTGCGCGTGTGTGTGGTCGTGTGAGCGTGTTTGCGCTTGTTTGCGTGGCACCACCCCCTGTGGGAACAGAAAAGGGAAAAGGAAGGAAAAGTAGTAGTAGGAAGTTAACCAAGGAGAACTAGCAGAGCTGCCAGGTGAATTCAATTAGAATCAGCCAATTACACAGGCAGTACACTAGCCCAGCCCAGCACTTAAAACTCTGCAAAAAACATTCCCCCATGTTTGACTCAGAAACACTGCAACACTGCAGTATACAAAGAGAAGTGAAAACTTAAAAAGCTTAACTGAGAAAAAAAAATGTTAGGGGCTGCCATTGCTATTATAAGGCAACATGTGCAAGATGCTGAGGGTGGTGCCATTGCAGATGTTGCTGAGCAACCCACAGTGAGGAGACAGAGAAGATTGTACAGACCCAGGGTAACCTACCAGGGGCTACATGAGCTGGATATTGTGGAGCACTATAGAGTGGACAGAGACCTCCTGCAGCAAATTGTTGAGCTGTGCAGGCCACACCTCACACACAGAACCAACAGAGGGGAACCCATCCCAGTGGAAACCAAGGTATGTGTTGGCCTAAGAATACTAGCAACAGGTACTTTCCAGAGAGCAACTGGTGATATGATGGGGATTTCACAGGCATCAGCATCCAGGATACTGCACCATTTCCTAAATGCCATGTCAGCACATATCCATGATCATGTATATTTTCCCAATTCCCGTGAGGTATTGGCTAGCAATATGCATCTCTTCCAGCAAATAGCGGAATACCCTGAGGTAGTGGGTGCAATTGACTGCACGCACATACACATCAAAGCACCGGCCGGTGAGTGGGTTAGGGCCTCCATCAACCGCAAGGGCTTCTACGCCATCAACTGCCAGGTCGTGTGCGATGCCCATGGCATAATACTGAATGTGTGTGCTGGCTGCCCTGGAAGCTACCACAATTCCCGTTTCTGGCATCTGACGCAGCTGTACCAGACATTTGCCAATGGGGACATCCCTGACAGTAACCTAGTGGGTTTTGCTGGATACGCACTGGAGCCGTGGCTGATGACACCCATCAGAAATGCTCACACACCTGAACAAGAACTCCATAATGAGGCACACGCACAAACACGAAATGCAATTGAGCGTGTGTTTGGGATGCTCAAGTCATGGTTTCGGTGCCTGGACACATCCGGTGGAGCCTTGCAGTATTCACCAACTACATGTACCCAAATTGTTATGGTATGTGCCATGCTACACAATATGATCCTGCGAAAACAGCTGCAGCAGGAACATCATGGGGCAGGACCAAACAACCCCCCACCATTGCCAAGGCCTGCACAGGCACAGCAGGACTCGGAGGAGGAACCACCTGAGCCTGCCCCAGTAGGTAGAAGGAGGTGTGCCCAGTATTCCTTGGCCTTGGCAAAGAGGCAACACATAGCAAATAACTGGCTCAGTAGGAACCCTGGAAATGATACCTCTCTCTGACTCGCACATAAAATAAAAGGGATGCCTAACTTGACACTCCCTTTTTCCAAACATGTATAGGGAGTGTAGTATGTGCATCCGACATAGGCAGCCCTGCAGCACCACCGGAGGCATGATTGTCATGTTTTAAGCAATATAAAGCAGTGCTCAGTAGCATTTACCAATATTTAGTATATGTAAACAAAATCGCCCGTGCTAACTAGCGCAATGTTGGGCAATGTTAAGCAATGTTGGCTAAGGTTGGGCAACGTCGTGCAAAGATGAGCAAAGTCAAGTAAACATGCTCATATTTGCTTTACTGTTCCTTAACCAGTCTGCTCTGCCCAGCATGAAAATAAAAAGCAGTGACAGGGCTTGAACTCAGGATACCGTGCACTACAGTCACAGTATTGAACCACTAAGCCATGATAGCATTTCAGTGGCACAGACACAGCAGGACAATTGTACAGTAATGCAAACACAAAGAAATGCTATATCATGTCCCTAAAGAGGCATATGGGTAACCTCCTCTACAGGCCTATGCAGACAGAGAACATCAGGCCAGGTGGTGTGATATGGGTAATGTAGGCTATGAAGTTGCAATCTAATATACGTGACATTGGACACTAGGATCTGTAGCACAGTAGTATGCCTCAAGCCAATACGACAGGCAAAAGGACAGACTGAAATGGTGTACTGTACATTGCAGTGCAGGCATAGCAAATGTTATAAGTGTCAGGTGAAACCCTCATCCTTTGTACACCCACAGTAACAAGCAAGTGTGCCCCTGGGTAGAAATGTACAAAGAATAGCTGTCCCCCCTGTATGTAGTAATCTATGCAAAGTGTCTCATGGAAGCCCTGCAGGCACAGCATGATCCCTGTTGATCTATGACACAAAGGTGAGCCCTGCTGTAAAGATACAGCTTGACTTTCCATACACATATAGTATAAATGCCTATACTGGGCCTGCTCATACACTCCAACAAATATAGTGGATTTCATTCAGCATCACACTGAAAGGTCATACTGGGCATGCTCACACACTTATGCTAAATACAGAGGTGATAATAAGGGATCTATGGACAAATGTGGATAGACATCTCTACTTCCAGAAACACATTCACAAAGTTGTCAGAAAATCATGCTATGTGTTCACATAAACTGCCAAGGTCTGTGCATGTAGGTCAAAGGTGATTTCCAGTACTCATCAGTCATCAGACCCGTCAGAGAGTACCACAACACACTTGCGATGAATCAGACTAGGCACGTTCAATGGCCAGAAAGACCACTGAAGTACGCTAACAAGAGGATTACTGGCCTCAAACAGTTGCACCATGCAATAAGACTGAATGTAACCCAAACTGTACTCTGTTGCATACTGTCTACTCAGGAGATCTCTGCCCAACAGACAAGTCCATGTCATGGCTACACTCAGATCTGTTACAGCTCAATGGCAATAAATATACAGACCCAACTGATATTCCTAACATCCTGGCAGATGGGATCACTGTTAACTATACCCACTCTCACCCATGAAAGAGCACACCTCTATAATGGAAGACTGTAAGGTTGCTGTCATCTCGGCTGCACAGGTAAAAAAACACTCTCCAAAGCCAGTATCACAGCAGCCATGGGACCAGATAACTTCACAGGCTGTTCCATACAAACCACAGAACTAACAGCCACCACACTGACATACCTTGTGCAGTCATAGCCTCACCTCATGCTTTGTGCCTGTTGAATGGTGCACAGTGACGTTATCCCACTACACAAGGGTGGAGACACCATGGACCCCAGGAACTAGCGCCCCATCAGCCTGACAAGCCCACTCTTCGAGGCCATAGCATGTATCATCATACAACATATAAACAATTACATTTGTAATCCCCAAACCCTGGACCACAACCATGCTGGGTTTGTAAAATGCAGATCATGTCACCTAAACCTGATAGATGACAATGAAGCAGTCAACAGAACCGTCAACAAGGATAAAGTGGTTCACACGGCCTATGCTGATTCTGCCACAGCTTACAACACCACCCCACACTCTGGAAATATAGATAAACACACTAAATTATGTATAAATTGCTATGTCACAAGATGGGTTGCCAACAGGCTTACTGACAGAACACACACTGTGAAAGTAGCAGACTCCAAGTATGACATTGGACCAGTGATGAGTGCAGTACCACAAGGTCCAGTCCTGTGTCTTGTCCTGTTTAGTATCTACTTCCCTGAAGTAAACTTTAACATGGAAGGTCTGTGGCTGCAGATGTTATCAGAGGACTGCAAACTAGGAGCCATAATTGTAAACATTAAAGATGTGGACATCCTACAAAAGGGCCTCACTGAGACAGATGGCTGTTGTCAAAGCCATGGGCTCTAGCTCAATGGCAAAAGGTGCATTGTCATCCCCTTTGTTTAAACCTCTGTAGCCAATAACTACAACATAGGCAGTAGTATACTTAACACTGAAAGTGTGACAAGGGACCTTGGGTCACAGGTGTACACTGGACACAAGTATGATAATCACATCCCCACAGTAGTCAGGAAACCCTGCTATGTGGCACACCTCATCACTCACTAGAACTATAATAGAGTGCAATGCTACTTTTGCTATGTACCTCACAAGACAACTACAACAACTGTAAAGCCTGCAGCAATACCTCACAAAGAGCATTAGCAGCCAGAAATACATGTCATACACAGAGCATCTCAAAATGCTCCATCTGTACTCCCTTGCATATCACCTACTCAAATGTGTTTACTGTCTAACATACAAAGCTATGTCAAATGCAGAGCTGTTGGACATGCTCCACATAAAACACTCACAATCCCCTGACCTTCAGACCCAAAACCACGAGTGAAATACAAAAGGAAGGGGGTGTACCCATTTACCATATGGATACCCACACCTTCAGGTTAGTGGCACAGCATGAGTCCTTGGAGACCATGCAAGTGCAACTAACATTGGGCAAAGATGCCATCAGATTGTAGCCTGCTACTGATCACCTACCTTGTCACAGGAACCTCACTCAGTATTCCTGAGAACAGTGGAACATATAGAGGTCCTATCAAACACCATTATATAAGGTGATTACAACTACCCAAATAGTGAGTGTGAGAATTACTTGTGTACAACATCCTTTGCCCAATGTTTCCTAGAGTTTAAAAGCTCTAACACCCTGGAACAGCTGGTCACCATGCACACTAGAGGTGACACCATACTGGACATGATCATCACCAACATGGGGTACCAGTGTTCCACAACAGAGATAAAGCCCTCGCTGGTAATATCAGATCATAAAGTAATCACACTGGACATCCACATCCCGCCCCCTCACCCAGTCAATGAAACCACTGTGAAGACATTTCAAAAGCAAACTGCACATGTCCCAAGACAAAAGTGGAAAGTTCCAAAGACCCCTTGCTGCAGGATAATGGTATACAATCTGCTGAATCAGTTACAAGTGAATCCTATGAGCATCTACAGGGATGCATGGATCGAGACATCACAAATAAAACCAAGTTGCACTTCTCCAAAAATAAGAAAACAATCTGGTGGTCATTGCCCATAAATAAGCTAGACAACAGAAGGAGGAAACTAACACCTGATAGAGCCAACTTCACTAAAGGAAAGGCATCACTGAGCATTATTAGGAAGAAGCAATGATCGCTCATAAAATAATTCAAGGACACTTTCAAAAGACAAATTGCCAAGGACTGTAAGAATGACAACCACAAAGCCTGTGGTAGCTATACCACACATGTAGGTGTCAACTTCCAAATATGCTGTCAGCTACTAACAAATGGAAAGGAATAAAGTGAACCAACTTTCAGTGTCCATATCCTGGGGGACAAGTTCAGTGCAAATTTCCCCACATCACCCCCAAAAGCGCCTGTGTCCATCACAGAAAGATGCAGAGCCCCAGATGTCATGGACATGCAGGTAAGGACAGCCCTCTCCAAAGCCAAGAACACAGCATCAATGAGACTGGATGGTGCCCCAGGCTGCATCTTACACTAGGCACAAAAGGAACCACACCCTCATCTACATTCACTGGCCAGACTCAATCATACCACAGGGTATGTACCCAAAGAATGGCATACACCAACAGTCATCCAGCCCCACAAAGGGAGTGCCACAACAGAACATGGAAACCATTGCCCTATACATCTACTCAGCCTGGTCTACAAAGCTATTGAGCAAAATGTCATGGAACCCATAAACAGTGACTTTGGGGACCTCCAGACACTGGACTCTACACAACCCCGCCTTGTTAAAGGCAGGCCCTGCCTCCTAAACATAGTTGACTTACTACAAACAGTTACCAAGGACATAAATGGAGGTGAAAGTAGTCCACACAGCCTACCTGGACCTCACTAAGGACTTTTTACACCATTCCCGACTCCGTCAACATGGACACGCTTACCACCCTGAACATCAACAGCTATGTCACAGGATGTGTGGCCAAGTGGCTCACAGATCCAACACACATGTTCAGAGTTGTGGGTGCCATGTCTGACTCTAAGACAGTCACAAATGGCATCCCACAGGTCCTGGCCCTGGGACCCCACCTGTTCAGTAGACACTGCTCAGAGGTACAGGCAAGCATGGGAGGAGTATGGCTGAACAGGTTTGCAGATGACTGCTAACTGTGGTCCATAATGGACTCTATGGCTGACACACACATCCTCCAGAAGGGGCTTACAGAGACAGATACCTAGTGTCAATACAATGCCCCAAGAAGAATGGCAAATAATGCATAGTCATCCTCTTTGGCTAAAACAAAGTGCAAACAAATTACCACATAAGTGGTACTCCAGTATGTATGGAGAAAGTCATGAAGGCCCTGGGGACACAATTAGATAGTACACTCTCCTTTGATGATCACATGGCCAAAGTGTTTAGACACTCCTTCTGTGTAGCCCACCCAATGTCACCTAATGTAACCCACTTTGTCTAGTCCGATGATGTCACCAACCTACAAATATACCTGTGGAAAGTAGAACTCACAGTCAGTGTATGCATACTCCTGTAGTATGATAAACCAGTTAGGTAGGTGTTTGAATCCTGCACTTGACGTGTTTGTGTGTGATCTCCTTGGAGAGGAGCAACCTTTTTGGAGAGTACTCATACACCTTAAAAATGGCATACTAATCTTGGTCAGGTCTGATGATGTCACCATCCTTCAAACATACCTGTGGAAAAGAGAACTCACAGTAATGTGTAAAGCGCATTATGTAAATGCGTACTCCTGTAGTATCATAAACCAGTTAGGTAGGGGTTTGAATCCTGCACTTGACAAGTGTGTGTGTGTGTGTGTGTGTGTGTGTGTGTGTGTGTGTGTGTGTGTGTGTGTGTGTGTCTGTTTGTGTGTGATCTCCTTGGAGAGGAAAACTCACAGTAATGTGTATAGTGCTTCGTGTAAATGCGTATTCCTGTAGTATCATAAACCAGTTTGTGTGTAATAACCTTTTTGTAGAGTAATAGAACTCCTTACAAGTGGTATACTTATCTTTGTCAAGTCTGATGATGTCACCATCTTACAAATATACCTGTGGAAAAAAGACATCCCAGTAATGTGTATAGCACGCCGTGTTAATGCATTTGCTCTAGTATCAGGAAGTAGTTAGGTAGGGGTCTGAATCCTGCACTCAGTGAGTGTGTGTGCTTTATGTGTATGGCACTGTTGGTCAATGTGTAGTGGGTTTTGCTTTTACTACTGTATGACATGTCAGTATGCATTGCACATGTGAGGTAGCTGTGTGGCAAATACATATACGTACATGTTACCTCAATTATTGCATGTATGTGAACCCTGCTGTCTCCAAGGACACAACTGTCATCTTTGCCAGACTGTGCTGCTGCTTCCCAGACATTAGGTCACATCTGTATGCTTGTGACAAGGCCAGCCACTGCAATGATCCCTGGCCTAGGTCATCCGTGTCACACACACTCATTACGGTTACTATTGAATTGTGTGAGTGAGGGTTTATGGCCAAGGTATATGTTAGACCGGTTCTAATGAAGCAAAGTTTGTCAATGATGGCTATTCATTATAGGTGTACAACAACCTTTGTGGATATGCATGCAAACCCCTTATTGCTTATGTGATCCACCGAGGTATTTCAAAAAACCTTAGGAAATGTGATTATTAAAGGATAGATGATGTAACACTTGGTTGCATGTACACATCGGTACCTGTTCATCATGCTGGTGGCTACTACCTATGTGGTACTGTGGGGATACTATGTTCCGTAAAGGTGGATGACTATGCTTAGTTTGGATAATAGCTTTACAGCATGGGTTTGACAACAGCTATCTGTCTGCATGGTACCCTTGTGGAGGATGTGTGTGTCATCTGGAGAATGCATTATAGGCCACAGTATACATTACCAGATGTGGACGGACATATCCCTACTGTGATTGCTTTTACCTAAGAGAGTTATATGCCAGACAGAAGTGGTCTCAGTAATGGGTGCAGGTGAATACCACTGTTTACTGGCATAGTATAGTACCTGAAGGATGCACATTTTGCTGTGTGTCCTACAGCTGTGTGTCAGTTGTGAAGACATCATCTAACGATTGGTTATGGTCAGGCTGTTGAAGTTATGTATACTACCAGAATGCAAAACAATGACAGATAGTAACAGTATCACCCACAGCACAGTGTCAAACCATGTCATACACACATGTGTAGTCAGGTTCCGAAATGTGTGTAGTACAATGCATACTGGCCACTAATAAAAACTATGTAGTGTTACTGTGTAATACAGGTCATGTCACCCTGCCCATGTGTCCACTATGCACATACATGCAGACAGTGCACCTCCACCATGTTCACAGATGTACACCTGCAAATTTCTGCTACACACATCCCTCACATACTGTCCACTCTCTAACACATGCTGCCAATACTACACACATCAGCCAAGTGGCATGTGGGTGGACAATACACTATGTTAACTAACACAGGTGTATACAATACTACAATGACAATCATAGCTTTAATGCATCATGCCTGCTCAGCTATACCATCAAGCATATCATTACACTCTACCGCTGACAACATGGTAAAATTGCTGTACTGCTATAAAGTCACCCTGCGCATCAGCACCATGGTAGCCTGTTCCTGCATTGATGTTACAGATGACAGGATGTGGCACAGGTTTCATCATATGCACAGGGTGTGTTGTTGGTTTGTCAGAGGCCTACAGTGAGCCATCCAATTGACATGGATGTGTGTGTGTGTGTGCGTGTGTGTGTGTGTGTGTGTGTGTGTGTGTGTGTGTGTGTGTGTGTGTGTGTGTGTGTGTGTGTGTGTGTGTGTGTGTGTGTGTGTGTGTGTGTGTGTGTGTGTGTGTGTGTGTGTGTTTTAGGGGAAAGAGTACTGCTATGGGCCAATGTTGATGTAATGTGTGCGGGTATATGTTAGCCCTAGGTGTCTGGTTCCTGTGTGTGTGTGTCTGCATGCATACAGTTCCACCATGTGGCTGCCATACACGGGTATTTGTGTGACAGCCACAGACTGTACCTGCCAGGCTTTACAGATCACTGTCTCTGGCCATGGATACAGTACCTGTGCCTGGCAGGGGTGCTACTGACACTATCAGGTACTAATCCAGACAGGGTACTATCCCCAGAGGTAGATGAATGTACACTGGATCCAGGTCCCTGCTGGGACTGTCCAGAGCCATGTGCACGTGGTCTTCTAGGATGTACTATCGACAGCCCACCCCCAACAGTGCTGGGGCTGGTACTTGCACTACGGGAGTGGCTTCTACTTGTGGGATATCCGTGGCGACTGCCAGCTGTTGATGTTGCTGGCATACGTCTGCGTCGACGACTCAACCGTCCCGCACTGTCCTGACACATGGACATGACATTTCGGAGGACATCTAATGTCTCTCTCCAATGTCTATCTGTGACCTCAGTGTAATGACAGATGGCACCTGCTAGGTCATGGATACTGTCAATTACAGCGGTGTTGTGTGCCCTCTGTGCCCTTAGTCCCTGTCTGGTGTACCGTTCCATATGTGCCTGTGCATCCATGACAGCCTGGAACATGCATGACGTTGTAAGATCTGTGGCACATCTGCCAGTGGCATGATGAGCAGCAGTGCTCCATCGAGAACCCCTGGACATCTGCCTATGTGGTACCCATCCAGACATCTGGGTATGGCTGCTGTGTTGGGATGCATGTGCCATGGATACCACACTGTCCTGGCCAATGCTGACTGTATGCTGTCCCTCAGCTAAGGGCATTGGTGATGGATGTATTGGCAGTATGACTGTGTGCATAGATGGTGTGGACACTTGTGTACTGTTGATTGGCAGCCCAACTACAGACCCTGGCAAACATACCTGTGCCTCAACACACCTATCATCATCATCACTATTTTGCTCAGTGACATTGGTTTGCCCACTGCATTGAACCAGCCCAAAGTCAGCACCTGTGAGAGGAAGACAGGAAACACACTTTATGACCTGTACATGATGTCGGCACACATGAACACATGCACACATGAACTCATGCACACATGCACACATGAACACATGAACACATGGACACATGCACACATGCACACATGAGCACATGCACACATGAACACATGCACACAAGCACACATGCACCCTTGCACACATGCACACAAATGCACTCCTCACTAAAACAGACACACACACATACACACACACACACACACACACACACACACACACACACACACACACACACACACTCACACCACCAGCAATCCAAAACATACTCAATAGCGGGTGATGGTGGGGTACAGTATCACAAGGCAAACAGTTATATCACACGTGTCAGCATGCAGGACGTGTGTTGCTCAACAGCATGCAGTGCGGGTGTAGACAGCCCTTGCTAATAATAGTATACATGGCTTTGATGCATGTGTGTTGTTGTTCAGTGATCGGCCACACCCTGGAACGCAATGTGTACATGGAATCAACATTGCTGTGCAAGTCTTAAAAGCTCTGCAATGTCTTGTGCACCATCACTCACAGGTATACATAACATGGCTGGATGTGTATCTATGTATCACATAGATATCCATTTCTGATTAGTGCATCTGTGTCTTTAGCAGATGATTGTGGACACAGGTTTAGCACATGCATGCTATGTATACACACAGGATGAGTGGTGCATGTATACCTGATGGAATGCCATTGCTCAACATAGCCATTGTACAGTGGTTATGGTGAGTGTAGGACATATTGTGGACATGCCAGTGCCAGCCATGACATGGCATGCTACAACACAACTGCAACGTTAAACTTCACACATACACAGTGTGTGTCATGTGACCTATACACTCAATAGCATTACATGACATATATGTGTCACTTTGTACAAATGGTGATTGCTATGCATAATGTGTATCGGTGCATATGTTTGCACACACACAACATTGAGGTGCATAGCAGTTAATGCTATGTGTTTTACTGTGGTCACTGTAACTGGATGGGGTGTAGTACCATGAGCCATCATCATGCAGCATCATGTGGTTACTCAAGGCTACTAATGTGTGCCAGACTGTCACATACCATGCTGTACCGGAACTGCAGTACCATGGCTACATTCACCATTTCACAGCCACTTGTTACATTTGTTTGTAAGGTGCCCAATAGGGAGCATTGCCTAACATGAATGTGTTGCGTGTTGGAGAGTGTCGCACTGCCCCATGATAGGCCTCTATCCCTCAGGTATATTATGTGTGCTGTGTGGATGACATTTGGGATAATGGAGTGTGACCTTACAGCGTGGGTCTGAATATGCCATGTGTAACATATTAACATGTTGACGTTGTCATAGTATGACGGAGTTGTGTATGTCGTGTGCATGTGTATCGACTGCCTATCCAATGTCCACTATAGTGTAGCCACAATTGTTTGGGATGCTCTGTGTATCGCATGTGTTTGAGGCAGCCACTCACGTTACTTAGATGTGCATAGTCTCATAGCAAACATGCACAGCATACATTATGCGTAGGCGTGTTACATGTGTGCATGGGCTACACCTCACCTATGACATGCACATTTTATTAGCAATATTAAATGTAGAACACACTCACCAGCATGGGTCTGCTGCCTTGCTGTCACACCAGAGGGACCTACAAGGATATGAAACAGTTTGTCAGTGGCAACAACTGTGGCATTGCAACTGTGGCTTTACAATCTTACAGTAGCTTAATGGTTGACGGTCACAGGCCTACACATCATGTTCCAAATTATCAGTATTGAACAACACCAAGCTCCACATCTTCTAACTACACAGTACACATCTCACATATGCATGATCTAACAATAGAGGTAACAGTAGTCTACAGATATGCCAACTTACCTGCACGCTCCATGTGAACTTGCTGGGGGGCTCTGGCCTCCATGATGATGCATGTGTGCTGTTGTTGTTGTTGTTGGCCGGGAGCCCCCAGGCTCAGGAGCAGCTCCTCCACTCTGATGAGGGGGGGTGACAACCCCACGACCTGTGGCATGCTGTTGCCTACGGACATCAGACGCACGCTGCCGGACATGTCTAAGTAAATCACTGCAGTGATGTCGTACCTGCTCATAAGTCCGGTTATGCATGCCTATGTCATTTATCCTACGGACAACATCTTGCCACAGTGCAGTCCGCTCATGCTGGTCCTGGCTGGTTCTTGAAAAGAGCAGGTTGTACTGTTCGATGAGACAGTTGGTTAGAATCTCATCCTCTGCATGGCTGTATGCAGGATTGTGATGGTGGGACATGGCCCTGAAAGACAAGAAAACAATATGTGTGAGCAAGTCATGTGGCACACTTAACATTCTACAGTACAGATATCACTGAACTGCCATAATTATCAAACTATTGTCTGTCAGAGGATACACACTTTCAATAACACATATCAGTGCCCAACCCATAACTACCTGACACTGCCTGACATGCTCTATATATTAAAACACTTTCTTCACAGCAACAAAGATAAACCACTATGTAAGACTATGCAACAGTACATGGCACACTGTATGTGACACAATGCACCACCTAGCTACAGTAGGTATATATCCAGCTAATGCATAATGAAATATGTAATCCATTGCAATGATTGTAAAGTCCAGTAATAGTATTACCAGTATACCACACTAGTTGTTGATGGAAAACCCCTGCCTGCAATATGTGCACATTCGTGAATATAGGATGCATACTGCTGTACTAGACTATACATGTTGCTAGATACCCACTTATATCCTGTAACACACATATGACTGGGGCATGTTACAGGCATATCCACACACACATCAGACATACATACATGACACAGAGGTATAGCAACCCAGATTAGCTTTACGTGTGTACCATACAGTACTGTGTATCAGTACTTACAAACCCTTATGCCTGAAGTATGTAATCTGTGAGGACTACAGGGAATGCACAGAACAGGGTTTCCAAGCAATGTGGACATACACCATACTGTGCTGTTTAGGCCTACAGCTTCAGGTAGTACTACAGTTCATACAGGGGTTTGATTCACCAGCAGTACCAATCAATGAGCATACATGTACTGCTTTATCCACCAATGGCACACCCCAGTTAACACAAAGGGACTACATTGGACCGTATGCCATACTGCTTTTTCTGGCTGGCAATAGCATACACATCCTTTGCTGGGATCAGAGCTAGGACACATAATATCATGACAGAAACATTTTCCCACTAAGCTATCCCACATATACACAACTGTGACTCATTCCCCAACACATTCACCATCACACTCAGTCAACCTCACATGGCAATTATTGCAACAAGTACATGTGGATGTGTACTGGTTCATAGGTAGGTTATAGGCTATTGACCCTAGGGCATATAGAAGCCTAGCCAGATGGTACCATGGCCTTTGACACCCAAGTAATTTAGTTCCATGTGTCCCTGTCAAGCAGAGCCACAGAGGTGATCCCCTGGGTGTAATTCCTATCTCACATCCAATCATCAAGACTATTCATGACGGGTGCTACTGAGGAGCTTTGTTTGCTATTGCTTGGTAGTTTTTTCCACAGTATGGGATATCTCTGAGATAGGAATCTATCCCTCCAGCATGTTCTGTCTATTGTGGTGACAAGGTTTAAGTCCCTAGAGCATGTAGCTCGTAGGGATAGTGATCTGTTTACTTGGAGCATGTCCAGCAGCTCTGGGTTAGACATAACTTTGTATATTAGGCTGGGGTCACCTCTGGGTTGCCGGTATGCAACACAGTGTAGCCAAGCATGTGACACAAACAAGTCCTGAACACAAGTTCATGTTTAGGGTGCTGGAGAAAATGAATGTTAATGTAAGAGGAGGTGACATCATGAATCATACCGAAGATAGAGAAAGTAGGTGGATTATTTTGCTGAGAGCTGATAAAGGTCATGGTTTAAATGAAAGGGCATCTATCAGACCACACCTAAAGAAACGTAGGCACACTAAGTTCTGAAATTTTTAAGAATTCAATGTGCTCTGATATTTGTTCCCATACATATACATACACATACATATATCACATTTTGGGTAATTTATTCATTTTATATTGTAATACTGTTAATGTTAATGGTTTTAGCTTCATTTTTAGACAATAACTTATTTATTTATTCATTTATTTATTTATATTTTTGTACACATTCACTCATTCTTTTATATTTAGATACATATATTTATTAAGACACTACATTTATATACACATTTTTATACATATGCAGATATACATCTTTGTTTATGCACTG
The DNA here is from genome assembly GCF_019279795.1 of Protopterus annectens. Taxonomy (NCBI): domain Eukaryota; kingdom Metazoa; phylum Chordata; order Ceratodontiformes; family Protopteridae; genus Protopterus; species Protopterus annectens. The sequence continues at coordinate 1,998,144,648 of NC_056735.1, forward strand.
ACCTTATTATACCAAGTATCACTTTGGTTGATAATAGTTCTTTCGACTTGTATATGGTTTCATGTTTTTGATGACATCTACTATGTATAGTTTCTAAGTTGCCTCATATTATTAATAATATGACTATCACATGCAGTTATGTATTAGGCTGTATACACTTTCATACTTGATAGTATGCTGCTCACAACATGTTCTTATATTTACTTCAATTTTTATTGTTTCTTATGGAATGAAGTTATTTTAATTTTTTAAAAGTAATATGCATACACCATTGTTTATTTCTGTTGCATCTTGAGATGATTTTATGTTTATATATTTAGTTTTTAGGTTTTATGGCGCTTCTGCTTTAAAAGTTGGTTGATTAATTAACATGCAGATATTTAAAGCACATGGTTCCTGTGCTTCCAGTTTGTGATCTGAAGAAGCTACTAGTTAGTGAAAGCACTTATCGTGGTTTATCTGTGTAATAAACTGAATTATTTGTCTCAGAAGACCGGATTACTTGGATTTTTTACACATAGAAGGTTATTTCTCACTCTGTCAATGCTTGCTTGAGTTATTTATCCATTTACTTATCTTTTTTATAAGCAAGCGTGCTGTGGCAGTAACCAGCATTTTTAATTTACCTTTCAACAGTGTAGCTGTGGTTTAGTGAGACAGTATGCATAGGGCACCTGTTTGAGGACAGTATTAATCTTTGTGAGATATGTCTGTTGCCTTTCCAGTTGCTGTAGATGTCTTGTGAGGTACATACCAGAAGGGGCATTGTACTCTATAATGGGTTTTGTGAGTGATGAGTAGAGGGGAACACTGACCTCTTTTTCCCCTGGATGACACAGCTTTTGTGATGAGGTGTGCCATGTAGACAGATTACATGACTAGTGTGGCACTCTGATTATCAAGGGTGAGACTACTGTCCACCTGTGTCCCATGGTCTTTTATCACATTGTCGGTGTTAAGTTGACTGCCACCTATGTGATAGTTCATGGGTACAGAGTTTTTAGCAAAAGGGATGCAAATGTATTTCAGACATTGAGTTTGAGGCCATGGCTTTGTCACCAGGCATCTGTCGCAGTAAATGTGACTCTGTCTCTCCCTGCCTCTATATATATATATATATATATATATATATATATATATATATATATATATATATATATATATATATATATATATATATATATATATATATATATATATATATATACACATACATATAAACATCCATTGGTGTACATATAGATATACATATAGGCACATATACAGTCCACCTGCCATGGTGGGAATATCAATTATGCAAAGTATGGGAGGTATACAGTTATGTAATGATATTGCACAGTCTTGTGCGAAGTGCATTGAAGGTGTTCTCAGCCCATGTGGCTTTAGCAGGTCTCACTGGCTGTGACACTGCAAACCTAACAAATCACACCCACAGCATTTAACCACCACATGTCATATACCAGCAATCAGCCATTGTCCACACTACTGTACAGAACACAGATTACATAGTTCAGATGTTTGACATTTAATGCTGAGCTACATATATCACAGTTATGTCCCACTGCACACAGCTACACACTGATTTGTCCATGGCAGTAGTTATGCAGGGCATCTGTGCATAGATACGTACTGCTGTCACATATTGATGTTTCAAAGTATGTAAAGTAGTCTTCAAATACATCTACTACATGCCAGTAAATACATATCTGTTACATACCTTTCCTTTGTATGTGTGTGTAGTTTTCACTTTGCTGTATCATTGGCTTTATTTTAGATTTTTTTTGTTTTTATTTTTTATTTTTTCCACTGGTGTGGGTCGGGGTGTGCGTCTCTCTCTCTCTCTCTCTCTCTCTCTCTCTCTCTCTCTCTCTCTCAGCGTCTGCAATGGGATGATTGCATGTGTGGCCAGCAGGTACAACCTGCTTTTATAGGTATCTGCACATGTGTATGTGATGGCCTCTGCACCAATTGGTGGCCACCATTTAGTAATTGCATGCAGCCTGCTGTGTGGTAATTGCAGTACTCACTGTCATAGCAACTCAATGCTATAAATTGCTATGTCAGGTAGGCATAGCCCTTTCAGCTTTCCAAAGTGGGGCCCATTCCTGTTTGCTGTGGACACCGTTGTGTAAGTCAGAAGGTTGGTATACTTCTTATATGTGAAGCTAGGGGTGTAGCCAGAGATTTAAATGTTGTACTCACACCTGAATGCTGCCACTTCCACTACACAGTTGTCAGTGTAGATTTTTAATCACCCTTACAAATATTAACGCAAGATGATTGGGTGTATGTAGTTTTTTCTACTTATACAATTAACTGCCATACAAAAGTAGTTATTGAGATGTATTAATTTGGCACATGAACTGTTTGTGTACTGCTAATACTGTGAATATTAATTTACCCACTTTTGAACAGTTCCTGCTTTTTTAGTGTTGATATTAGCACAGGCTGCTCAAGAAAACTGGACAAATTTCAGTACTGAGTATGCCTACCTACATCCTTGGGAGACCCTGAACACATAGGTATATTGTACATTTGGGTAGGGTTGTAGAAGGACAGAGCGCATTATGTATTAATGTGTGAACTTTATCTTGCTGGACTTAAAGGGTTGGTGTGTACCTGTTAGTTTACCAAGGCAAGTAGCCTGTCTGCGTAGCTCCCAAATGTGGACCTATCCAGATGGTAGCCAGAGGTTAGCCTGTTATTCTTTTTCTGTGCAACACCAGTCTTTTCAGCACTGGAACAATGACATCGTCACAGTTGGTTGCTACCAGTACATGGCTACATCCTTTGGTATTTCACTGTTGTACTCCTACATAAGGGTATGCTTCTGGAACTCCTTCCAAAGCTATTTGCTCAGTGTGTAACAGCAGAATAGCTGATATGCCTGTGTGTTTCTGCCTCTGCCAGGCCTCTCAAACACTCAGGTACATATTTGAACAGACTCAGGGAAAAATAGGTAGAAGTGAGGTGCACCTTTACAATATTAGAGACATTAAGTTGGGACTTTGAGAGAAACAGAGCATATGGATTACTACACATTTCCTGAAGTACAAGCAGTGTCCAACTCTTACTTATTATCATTATGTATTAAGTGTAATTCACCACCTTTCTGCCTAATGTCAGTAGCTTTCAGAGGGATTCAGAGTGACACAGCTAAAACCTGTCTCAAAATCAGGGACATGCCTGAATTGTAGTCACAGTTGTGAAGTATGGCTTCTGCCCTAATCAGATATGCTAGTGTTTGTCCTACTATGATACTGTGTTGGGGTTGTAAAGTGCTGCCGTAACATTATTTCCTGCTAGTATGGCTGGTTCTCTTTTCACAGTCATGTAATGCAATTCCACAAGAACTGCTGGTAAGGATCCACAGAACAGGATTTGTGTTATGGCATTCCTAGTTGTCCTTTACATTCACTCATTCTGACGCATGATATATTTATTTCAGCACCAATTTGTTGTATGTTTACCATGGCTCCATGGTACTTCATGCAGTCTAGTGTGTACAACGTCCAGGGTTCAAGATTGACAGAGGTATTTTATTTTGCTGCTGAGCACAAAAAGGGCCCTGACATACAGAGTGACTAAGGCACTTTTAAGCAGTTGTAAGTGGGTTTGCGCAGGTTTGCGCGATGCTTAGCAATACTTAGCTAAGCGCACACTCGCGCAAACCTGCTAACTACTGCTTAAAAGTGCTTACTCTCGCTAACCCCCCACGCTCATTTCTTTGAAAGAAAAGAAAATGGGGAGATAGGAAAGTGGTGAAAAAGGGGCAGAAAGAGGGAAAGAAAGTAGGGAAAACATCTTGGGATGTGCAGGACGGGTGTAGGGAAGGTCCATAGCTGCCCATTTCTTTAACAGCAACAGCTGTGCATATACTAATAATTTGGATGGAAATTTGAAACCTTCCACCCCTGAAAGAGGGGTGAGGACAACAAAGTATGTTGTACTGCCAATTAAATTTCAGTTTATGTGTCCATCGGACATGTGCGCAAAATGGGCAGCTATGTATGGAGCGTACTTTTTTGTGGGAGCAGATTGCCTTTTTTTTTTTTCAGGTGGGAGTGGAATGTGGGGTAGGGGAAGTAGGTATATTTGGGGAGGTAGGTTGGGGAGGTAAACAAACAAGATAAACAAGATGCATACAGGGGCGGAATATGACACATGGGGTGGGTGAACACCATTGATGAGAAAGGGTATTTGGAAATCGCAAGCCCATGAGCCCAGAGATGGCAACAGTGGAACTGAGATCCCCACCCTGCACCTTCACAGCCCGGGGGGTGGCTGTGCTGGGGGCTGCGTAGGAGGGGCAGGCTCACCCATGAGTCACGCGACTCTTGCCTTGAGCTGGCGTAGAGGATCAGCGACTGAATGCTCGATCTCCCTACGCACCACAGCCCGGACTGTTTAGAGGGTGATAGGTGGCCCTCCTCCAGCCACGCTTGCATGGGGGGGAACGAGTCCCATCCCCTGCAGTGCTTCCACCCGGAGGTGGCACAGGACCAACGGAGGAGGGGGTCCCAGGCTGGACACCGAACCTGCTGGTGCCAGGTGTCATCGCCAGCTGAGGGGGGACAGGTGGGTCTGCTGGGACCGGCCTTCCCATACGTTCTATGTTTAGGAAGATTTAATGACAATATGGGTTAGTAATAACCAACAGCATTCCAATTTAGTTGTAACAGCATACGGTAGTATTCCCATTAACCCAACACACCAGAGTTCCAACAGTTGAACAGCAAGCATAACACATGCATATATATAGAACAACAGTGGACATTCCAACAGCATGCAGGATTGATTGGTGGCAACAGTCCACCAAAATTGTGGTATGTGAACAGGGCACATGCATCAAAGTAAATGCAGATATTTATAAACCAAAAGGACATGTGTCCCAACAAATGTTATGAGATTAGACATACCCACTGAGGTGTGGAATTGCATCATTTAGGCACATACAGTAGGGTGTAAAAAGATACTTGCATTAACAACTTATATATACTTGTAGTTTACACTACATTCCTATTGACTGCAGTTATGTATTATATAACATGTATTATAACACTGGGCAATGTCTGTTAAATTGTAAAATGGGTTGTGCTAGTTCTTGATATACCTGACCTGTATCTGACATACAAACTGTCCTGGATGCAGATGTTACTGCTACATATTTATATATTTAATTTATATTTAAATATCTACATGTCTGTATGTGTTCAGGTGACATTATCAGGTATATGTTGACAGCCACCTACATTTCTAGCAGCACACTGACATTTCTGGGGAACAGAATAACAAGCTACTCATGTGGTTCATAGGTTCATAGGTTCATAGGTTGGTACTAGGCTATCAGCCCTAGGGCCTATACAAGCCTAGCCATAACAATTCCCTGGCTATTTCTTCCCACATTATTTACTTTCCTGGACCCCTGTCTAGCAGGGCGACTGACGTGATCCCTGGGGTGAATTTCCTTTCTCCCATCCAAACGTCAAGGTTCCTCTTGAAGAGGTCCAAAGAGGCACTCTGCTTGACATGTATGGGCAATCTATTCCAGAGTCTGGGGAGTCTCTGGGTCAGGAACCTATCCCTCCAGCATGTTTTGTTTATTGTGATGACAAGGTTTAGATCCCTGGAGCGTGTAGCTCTGAGGGATTGGGATTTCTTTAAGTGTAGCATGTCCAACAGCTCTGGGTTTGACATGGCCTTGTATGTTAAGCAGAGATCGCTTCTGAGTAGACGATATGCGACAGAGTATAGCTGGAGGTTTTTAAGGCGGTCAGCGTAGGGCATCTGCTTTAGGCCTGTGATTCTTTTAGTGAGGTATTTCTGAGGCCTTTCCAGTTGTTGCAGATGTCTTGAGAGGTACATACCAAATGGGCGTTGTATTCTATAATGGGTCTAATGAGGGATGAGTACAGTGGGACAATGACCTCCTTTTTTCTGGATGAAAAGCCCTTCGTGATGAGGTGTGCCACATAGAAGGATTTCCTGGCTGTTGTGGTGATGTGGTTATCGAAGGTGAGACCACTGTCCACCTGTGTCCCTAAGTCTCTTATCACACTTTCTGTGTTTAGTGTACTGCCACCTATATGGTAATTCATGGATACATGTTTTTTCCCAAAGGGGATAACAATACATTTCTTGGCATTGAGCTTGAGCCCATGGCTCTGGCACCAAGCATCTGTTTCTGTAAGGCCCTTTTGTAGAGTATCCACATCATTTGGGGATTCAATAATGGCTCCCAGTTTGCAGTTATCTGCAAACTTTGTTAGCCAGAGTAGTGTTGACCTGTACTTCAGAGAAGTAGATGCCAAACAAGAGCGGCCCCAGGACTGAACCCTGAGGTACTCCACTTGTCACATGTCTGGAGTTGGAGTCGGCTACTTTTATAGTGTGCCAGATTAACCTGTACATGCTGGCCATGAACCGACAGTTGAGGACTGTATATATGCTTAACAGCTACTGGCACTCCCTTCATCCACTTTATATGGGCCTACCCATGTGTGGGTTGACTGCGCTTACTACAACAGTACTTTTTCTATAATGCAAGGGTACAACAACATATTGAAGAAAGTGACACGGACACACTCCAGGAATTATACCTTTATTTATTACATTACACACTTTTCTAGTGGCATTCTCTTTTATTTGATATATCAGTGCATGCAGAGGTCTTTTATTCAAGACATATTATACCTTTGCTAATGGATTACATCACCTTTTCGTGCTGTCTCACTTATTTTATATAACAGTACATGCAGAGAAGTTATTCAACACTCATTATACCTTTATTAATGGGTTACAACACTCTTTTTCAGGCTCTCTCACTTCTTTTATATGACAACACATGCAGAATAATAACTAACCTGCCTGGTGGTGCAGCCTTAGCAGCCTATCTGCATAGGCTTGCTGATTCACAGCACGGACACCTGCAGCTGTGAAGTAAATGAAGGGATATTGAGACATACCTATCCATAACATGGACTACTATAGCAATTCTTACATACTTCATTCCATGGCTACATACTCAGTAGTTGGGCATTTTCCATTTGACGGGCCTCCTGTATCCACTGGTTCAGTCAGTCCTCCTTGCGTCTCTTCAGGTCTGAAAAGTGGTGTCCGACCTGCTCACCAGTCCGAGGGACGCCTGTGGCACTGGTGAGATCATGTGCTAGACGGTTCCAGGCTTCCACTTTGTATTCAGTGCCCTGAAACTGGCCCTGCAGGAGTCTTGCATCATGGTGATGGACGAGGAGCCAAACCATTACTTTTGACTCCTCAATGCCCCACCGTTGCACTTGAAAATGAGATCCCTCTCCAACACCAGCCATACTATCTGCAGGTGGGAGCTACAACCAGTTATGGCAATTATTCCTGCCTATGGAGCTTACATATGCCTCATTTCCCGCACTTATTTGTGATTGGCCGGTTTTGAAAATTCTCAGCTAAGAGCAAATCTGCTTAGCAATGGGTAAACTTCCATTGATATATATGAGTGTGTTGGAAATGCATCCATATTTAAAGCTGTCATGGTGTAGTGGTTTAGTACAGTGATTATGGTGCACAGTATCCCAGGTTTGAGGCCTGCCACTGCTTTTTATATTACTACTGGCCAGACTGGCTTGGAGGTGTGGCTGTGTTTAGCCGACTTTGATCAACTTTGCCCAACGTTGCTAGACGTTGCTCTACATTGCTCTACGCTGCCCGACGTTGCCCAATGTTACACTAGTTAGTGCGGTGCGTAGCTCCGCGTGAACATGTTTTGTTTGTGCTAGTTGGCGCGATGCACAGCTCCACGCAAAACTATTGTGCTAGATACAGCAGTGCTAAGCTATGAGCAATTGTACTTAACTGTGCTTAATACTAGTAAACTTTGCTTAGTAGTGCTTCACATTGCTTAAGATATGTTACTTATGCATTTATCAGTATGCATGACCATTCCACATGCTTATATATATATATATATATATATATATATATATATATATATATATATATATTACATATCGTTCACTACCACATAGGCCATTTCAATGCATTTTACTGAGATTTAAAAGGTAAATGTCAGGAATTCTATTTATGCACACATTTCCGACAGAAAATAGGTAGGGGAGTGGCGGGACTGGAACCGGGAAAGCCTCCTCTTTGTGCGAGGGTTCTACCACTACACTATTGCTATTTGGCTTAATTTGCATATAAATAGTTTATTATCCTCTTCAATGTCTACACTGCTAACTGTAGCTAAGCAATGGGCAAACCCACGCATACACACGCAAATACAGGCAGCTATATCGGGAATAATTAAAAAAAAGGAAACTTTTACATTTTAAACTTTTACATGGATTTAGAATGTAGGGGAGTGTAGTGTTGGGTATGTGGACATTTGAGCGGACTCGCTCATTTCAGTTGACATTTGCAGTTTAGGCACTTGCAGAGGAGTGGATATTTGGACTGCTCGGCAGTCCTATATGCCCCCTGCACTCGTGCAAGCTCCATGTAAGCCTTAGATTTGAGTCAGCGCACCCTCATGAATTTGCAAGACGTACTGACATCATACCCTTACACTGCAGTGTCCGTGTAAGACTTAGTTAGTCTTACACGGAGGATTAGTGAATCCCGGCCCTAGTGTTGGCATTATGGCAGTTTCAGACCAGTCAGCTCAGAGCTAAGGGTCTAAGAATTCCAAACTTGCTGCTTGCTGTGACCTTTTAAATTACTGTTGCATTGTAATAGTTCCATTACATGGATAAAGAAAGACAAGTGTCTTCATTTCTTTATCTGATTTCAAATTCATTTTAGCAGTCTGTGTCTGAAAAGTTACCCCAGGACTGCACCCTGTACTACTAATGGACAGAGGTAGCTCCTAAATACATTTTCCCATGTATTGGTCCCCTTAAATTACCTATGGTATGATTCCAGCTATTCTTATTAGAGGCAGTATATAAATATTGACCATGGGATGGGTAAGACCAGTCAATAAGAAAATGGGCTAAAATATATTGAGCAGAGAATGGGAAATTGGCTAGGCATAAAATGATCAACAAGGGCAAATTAGTACTTACCTATCAACCCATAAAGCTGTCCTACGATAGTTCTCTATAACTGCATCTGAGCATGCTCTTGACTGTGCAAATATGCACAGTGAAGGTCAGTACGTGTATTCATGATTTGTAAGAAATTTTTGAAAGAAAGATGGATAGAACATACCTGAGCAAATTTACAGTGCTATTGAACAGGCTTTTGGGGGGAGGCTTCTTAACAATGAGGACTCTGTAGTTCATGGATATAAACAGGTAAAAGACAGACTCATACTGACAATGTGTACGGTTGTTAAATTCGAACACCATATTATACCACTTGTGAAAAAGTCAAAGAACCCTAATTGCTTCAAAAACCTTAACGTAGTCACACCTATAATGCATTTTCTATACTTTTATTTAACACCTATTGTACTTTATAGCATTGAGATGATCTGCAAGATGAATTCCTTAGCTAAGAGTCTTGTATTATCCTTGATGTCTTGAAAACTGAGAATCATAATGCATTTTTCAATGAAGTGCGATAATGGTTTGTATAACATAAAGACTTGAATGTAAATCTTGATAACAGTATGATGGCTTTAGTAATAACCATAGTAACCAGTAACTGTCTGTAACTATCTAGTGTAACACAAGGAGGCTTAATTATTGGGGAAAGGAAAATTTGGGTATTTTGGATAGAGATGCAGACATGAGTTTTAACTAGAGGGTATAGTCAACATGAAAAATGAATACAATGGCCACAGTGCTCTGGGAGTTACATGGTTTAATATGTTTTAGCAGGCTCTAAGTTGATTGCTAACATTGTTATAAGTTCAGTGTGTGTGTTTTGGGGGGGATGTTCCTGTAGAGTTCCCAGGTTTTCTAGATTTCAACTTGAGCAATATTTTAATTGTTTTGGTATAAATGTTAATGAAATTGTTTAAGATCTTGATGTGACTCAAATAGCATTGCATGTTTTTTTTTTTTTGTTAAATTCAGTGTGGAGTGTCTTAATGGCAAACTGCTGACAAATGGTAATGACCACCAAAGTCAAGTGTAGACAAACTAGAGGAATTCATGCATATCTTGAATGAAACACAGGAGGGAAAATAATGGTAGCTGGGGACTTGTATTTACCAGAAACAGATGGGAATAATATTGATTCTACAACATTAAAAAGGATAGTATTAACAACATGTATTCAAGAAGAACAATTGCTGCAGATTGTAAACAAGTCTTCCAAGAGCACAGAACATACTGCCCATTGTTTGTGTTCCTATGAAAATTATTGTTACTTCACATTTTACCACCTTTGATGCACAGTGATTTTGGGATTATAAATATTAAATCACTGCTATTTAATTCATTGAAACTGAAATTTAAACCAATGCACAGCAGATTAATGGCAGACCATGTGGAAGCAAAACTCACTTTGTAAAACTAATTGAAGTGATGAATTCAGTGGCTAGACTACAGACAAAATGTGATAAGTTTTGAAAGGGAAATATTTTGAATACAAAAAATAAGAAAAATGTTTAACATCAGGTTCACAAGGTCAGGGGATATATTTCCATGAGAAGAAGATATTTAATTAAGAGAGAGAGAGAGAAAAGTACAAGAGATGGAAATAAGATCTATCACTTTGAAAACTGAAATAAACTGGTCAAAGAAATTAAACATGCCCTGGGATTCATTAATGCCTACACTATGTGTACACATTCTGAGTGGACAGACAACACAAGCATAATTCATATCTTCTTCCTCTTAATTTTAATTTTACTACTGATTTCCTTGCAGCTTTAAATATTACGGGGATTCATAAAGGTTGCCACAAAGTGTAGACTGCATGTACATTTAGTACAATCTTTCTGAGTGACTAGAAAACACAAAAAATGTGGAAGGAATGTTCTTAAATACAGATCATGTACACTTACTCTAAAAGTTTTTGAATATGGCCAATGGTGTGAAACAAGATGAGGAAAAATTTGAAGAAAGTTTATGTAAAGATATTGAGCATAATATGAAAACGTTTTTGAGATACATAAGATGTGGTAGGAGAAAATATCATACAAATCAATAAACTGTGTATAGATTCTAAAATGTATTCTCAGACAAAACAGACTATAGATATATTTATAAAATATTATTGAAAATGCTTTAGCCCCACAAAGAGGGTGATAAGTTACACTGGTAACATCCAAGGACTTCATATACTGAAACTAAATTACATTATGTTGAAAAAGAGCTATGCAAACTGAATCCATAAGACAGAATTAGCAATAATGACAAAAGGACACTTTATCATGAGTTTACAGTGCCATTATATCTGTTGTTCACTAGGCCATTTAAGTACTGGAAGATTCCCCAAGACTGGTGACATGCTTTTGATAAACCCATCATTAAATGAAAGGGGAGTACAACAAATCCAAAGTTATTTAGACCCATAAGTTTACTTTCTTGATGTGGAGAAATAACAGAGAATGTTATTTTGTATAAATTATTGCCAGAATTGGAAAGGGTTGGGCTTGAAACTGTATATAAATATGCATATTTTGAAAATAGATCTATAACTACCAGTATCATGATGTTCTATAATTATAATAAGAATAAAATTATATCTACAAATGAAAAAGTATGCTGTAATGTAATTTATATAGACGTATCTATACCCTTTGATTGGGTCATACAGAAAATGCTAATCAATAAATTAGAACAGCAAGTTATTAATGTAATCTTTATTAGAAGGATAACCACTTGGCTTGCAAATAAGGCATGTTAAGTACCATACAGTGATTGGAGGGGTGAGGTACTAGGTTACACTCAGGGTGTCTATCCTAGGCCCATACTTGTTAAGATTGTATCTTGTATCTTTCAAAACTATCTTTTTGGTTTGATATGTTCTATAGTCTATATGCAGATGACTTGAAAATGGGTAAATTGATTACAGACCAGATATGTCTGCAAAGGAACTTGACTAAATTGACTACTTGGGTACCAGACAACAATATGCTAAAAAATATATCAAAAACTATGCTTATGTGATTTGGAAAACATAGACTGAAGGGTGAATATTTAATACAGTACCCAGGGATCAACACTATATTCATTTAAAGGCATGGATATCTGAGTAGATCCAGCTTTTTGGGTTTTTTTGATCATGTCAACCAATTGGCTAATGATAGTTTAAAAGATGTATACAGTAAAGGAAATCAGAAATGATGCAATAATTCTTTGTAAGTTACATCAAATCCATGGTAGAGTATGTAATATTAATTTGGAAATCTTATAAGAATACTAACATGAGTAAATTGGAAGGAGTGCAGCGGGAATATGGCACGGGCATCCATGGATATGAAAATTTAAGTTACTATTTAATATTAAAGTATCTGAACTTGTACAGTGTTTCTTGTAGAAATTTAAGAGGAGAGTGTATTAATGTATAAGGACTTTTAGAGACCACTACCTATGGGAATGTTTGGAGTCATCAAAGAGTAGTGGTGTGTCATCAGATAACCTGAATAGGAGATTATATGGGAATGATAGACGTACTATTTGGTTCTGTGAGTGAGTAGCTTATGCATGCAATAGACTACCAAGTTACAATAAAGCAAGTACTAGTTAAGATATTTTAAGAAAATTTTGGAAACTTACCATGGGAATGATTGCTTTGGTATATTGGCAAGCTAGAATGTATATTTGTATGTATGTATGTAATGGTGGAAAGGTCAGCTTTTAGTTAGCTTTCTAAATGCTTAGCATAAGGGCCTTCCTGAGACAGAAGTATCAATATAAGGAAATTATCTTGAAACAGGGAGATAACAGAAGTAATATTTTTAACAAGAGCAACAAGCCTTGTGGTACTGAACTTTGAGCTAACTGAAGTCATTTTAATAAAAAATGTAACAGCAATGGTCTATGTATGAAGTCCTGCAGAATTTTAGCTGTGAAAGTGGCACATTCAGGGAGATAGTCCCATTATGAATTTTGAAAGACCAGTCTGTAAGATAGCTCATTACATGATTTAATCTCAACCATGATATAAACTTTAGCACTGAGATACTAAATTGTTGTATCTTGTATTTAATGTTAAAATGTAACTATTCCATATCGCCATATTATTTATCTGTAACTGTTTATAATTTTGTCATTATGTTATGTCCTATCATAAAACCATGTTGAAAGTCCATTAGAACCGCATACTTATGTACTCAGCAAGTTGAATATATATTTTTTTCAAATATTTTAATTAGTGGATAAAGGATGGCTATGGGTTGGAAATCAGTTAGATGTGTGTGTGTGTGTGTGGGGGGGGGGGGGGCTGAAAAAGTAGAATAGGCTACCAAATGAAATAAAATGAGCAGTACACCTGAAAGTATATAAAAGTAGCCTTGACACATGGTATGATGAAGGACATAATGAACCCGCTCCTCTTAGTAAAAGGCTTGTTATGATCTGTGGTGAGATCTTTTACTTAGTAATATACATTAAGCATGGTTAAGAGGCTATAATGTTTGCCAGGCTCAATAAAACAAATATATTGAGCTTATCGGTTGGTCTTATTCCTGATCTGATTTTTAGTTCCCAACTTTGTTCTTCTACTCATTTTATTTTTGTTTTTATGTTGTTCAATAATTAGGGAATGCATAAACATTTTTTTACCACTGAAATACCACAGAAGTATACATCCTGCATCCTTTTAATGAAAACATATGCCCACATATGTACATAAAGCTGGCCATCTATATTGTTTAGGATGCTTCTGTGTACAGGACATAAAAGAAGATATTTTACCTGCCTGCATATAAATATCTTCCTCTTTAAATGGCTTAACATATTCTGCCAAAAGTTTTAGGCTGTGTTCCTTAAGGAATAGAGTTATCAAACTTTATAAATGCAGTGCTATCGTAGACTGCCAAAAGGACAACCTGATCTTTTAAGAGGGATTGTACCAAAAAAATAGCTAGTGTCAAAACCATGGACTAAAACAAAATGCCAACAAATGTATAGTTGTATCCTTTGGCACACATGACTCCACTTATAAATATCACATTGACAACACACCCCTAAAAATTGAACCTGTAGTCAGGAATCTTGGAGACTATGATGAAAATTACCTTTCCTTTCATCACCATGTATCTACTATTGTAAGGATAGCATTTTTCATTGCACAGCTTATATCTAACAGTACAGCATCCATGTCCAGGGTAAAATCATTCCACTCTACTCATTAATCAGTAAGCCAATCATAGAGCATAATTGAGTATAATACCCCTTTTAGTATCTAATTTGTCAAACCACTTGTCACACCTACCATGCTACAATAATTTCTTCATTAAGATAATCAAATGGCTAAATCATGGAAACTGGTGGCATAAACACCCATTGAAGAGATGCAAGAAAGTGACACACCAGTATCAAAAAAAAAAAAACAAAAAAAAAAAACAGGAACCAAATACAAAAGAAATGTAGATAACATAGGAGTATGTGCTCACCAGGATACACAATTCAAAATAAATAATTTATTGAGTGGTTCCATCCTAGAATAGGATGAAAGCACTCAACAAGTTATATATTTGAATTGTGTAGTATGGTAACCACTTCCTCCTATGTTATATACCCATTGAAGGGAGCTCAAGCTTTTCTGTAACATAGATAGAACATGTTGGAAGGATAGGTATGTGTCACAGAGAATTATGCTTCTATGGAATCATGTTTCACTCCACATAAAGCAAAGTACTTCCCGTACTTTATACAAATGTAATTTGGGAGAATGGATGTGTAACCATAAATTCACTCCTGGTTTTGTCCCCTTGTCCCACATGGATAGGGGCAACATGTAGATGTCCTAACATATCCTTGTTCTGCCCATCTCTAAGATATTTATACACAAAATATAAGAGATAAAAACTACCATGGGAGTGTAAGGCTAAGCTTCTTAAGATCTTCACAGATCAATAGCCTAGTAAGTACTTATGAACCTATAAATGGATATCAGCAGGATATAAAAGGGCAAGCTAACACAAACCCAAGGATGGTAACACTGCTGACATCTAATTCACTGCATAGAGATATTAACTGCTGTTTCATTTGTCATTGACATTTTTACATTTATAGTTGTATTTGCATAACTGATGGTGTTACATATTACCGAGTGACACATTTTTAACATTTTTTTTATATTTTATAGTTATATCTGCATAACTGTGGGAGCTACATTTTACTGAGTAGCATAGTCTCAAATATCTTGCTGGCAGACAAAAATTTGGACTGTCTCAGTCTATCTTCATTAAGCTAAGCTACAGATACTGCTAGTTGCCTGCTATTAATTATGAAGATATGATAAAACTCCGTATACACATTAATAGAGGTAAATTCAAGTAATTTACAGGTTGTGGTCTGTAGTATAAAATCAGATAAACCTCTTATGATGTTGAAGAAAATTATAGTTGGTACCTGCAATGTGGGATGCACTGTTTAAGAGATACAGAGTGTTTCAAAACTCTAAAAGGTAATCCTTACTGTAATGTAAAATCTTGCTGAGCAAACTTCCTGTAGACACTATGTTTATACTGCACATTTTCCCCAAGCATACCAAGTTGTTTGTGAAAATTAAAGAAAACTATAATTCTGGATATTTGCATTTTCACATATTGTATTACTAAAATAAGGACTGAATTCACTGATTTTTTTATAATATCAAAGACTCATTGAGCTAAACTTATTGCTGTTAGCACTGCTTTCACCATGAATCTGAGTTACAGCTCACTAGAGAACCAAGCAGCTACTAGCTGAGAATTCAGCCAGATTAAAAAAAAAAACATGAAATGTTCAAAAGTATTTTTCCCCAAAGGGCAAGAGCCTTTGTACTCCAAAGAGTGTGTCTGTGTGTGTGTGTGTGGGGGGGGGGGGTTTCACCTCCCAAACTTATAGCAACACAAACAAAAAGGGAAATCTCTTAAAACAAAGGAATCACTGTATGTGAATACTTAGAAACTACACTGGCAATGATTTTCTATGGCAAGCACTGATCATGGAGTTCATTATGAGAATGCTGAACTTGAACATAGGTAATTTTATTCAGTTAGCACTCAATGAGGAGAGGGCAAACCATCTGCAAAATTGTAATTGTATTGACTTTTGAATTATATTTACATTTCTTTTCTTTGATTTATGCTTATTACCTTGATTTTTCAGTAAATGCTGATAACCCTATAGATCAGGGTAGGTTGCAAAAGGTGTTAGATTTCACAGATGTTAGGTGTAAATAAGTTATATAGATGAATATACAGGAAGAGTATTGCAGTGAGCAAAGGATATGGATGACAGCAACACTTTTTTTTCCTGTGTGCTACTGACAATTTTGTACCCAAGGTTTAAAGTCACTTTTCAGGCAGCCTAAAAAATCACTGCTATTTAATTCTCACAAACATAAAATCAGGTAAGTTAGCCTGCTATAAAGTTGCTGTACCTGTTGCCTGACACAGCATTCTTCTGCCATTGACTAGCCCAGGTTATGATCATGCTTCTGAAATAGGTGTATGCAATAAAAATGCTAATGCACTTCTACAATGACAAAGACTTAGGTCTTTCTAAAATAAGAAAAGAAATATGAAAAACACTTTATTTAAATGCACTTTTATACAAAATTTCCACAGCAGAGAGGGAAGCCAGAAACTCCACTTATAAGTCCATAGGTAAGTGATAGGTTAACTGCCCTTATGGGCTATTTAAAACTTAGATAACTTCCATTTTTATGCCCAAAATATGCTATTCCATTTGGTTATAGATTGGCCTTACCCATTCCATGGTTGATAATTATATATTACCTTTAATGAGAATAATCAGGATCATACCAAAGATGATATGAGGGGAACCATGTATGCAATAAAGCATTTATGAGCTGCTTCTGTCCATTAGTAGTACAGGAGCAACCTTGGGGTAAATTCCCATTCATAGATCTAAGTTACACATGAATATGGACAGGGCTGAACTATCTTTTATGTGGTGGAGTGTCTGATCCACAAAAACAAACAAAAAAAAAGCTCTTTTAAAAAGTGTGGAGAAGTGTATGGCCAACTGACAAGTGTTCTACTGCTGCTACTTGCAATCAAGAGACAGATTCCACAGGGCAGAAGATAGCCTACATAACCAAGCTGATCCCTTGATTAGATAAAATGACTCCTTAAGATTTTAATGAGGTTCTGCTAAGTCACCAAGAAGAGTTACCTAAACAAGAGGTCCTGGCATTCATAGGAAGAGCTGAAAGCAATGTGAGAACCTGATTTTGAAAGGTATATATGTCTTCCACAAAACCATATTCTATGCTTTTGAAATTTGATTTCCAAATTTCAGCTATTCAGGTGCATCTTTTGCTGTGAACAAAGTGCACGTACACAGGGATGACAGGAATCTATCAACACTTTTCACTTGGCAGATGGACAGCAAATGCATACTGTAAAAAAATATTAGAAAAAGTGCAGACTTTTTCACAGAGCAAGAAATATCCAACCATACAGAGATGTTTTAGCCTATGAAAAATGTAATACATTTAAGGAAACAAAATATTTCAACATCATTGTGTCCACTTGTTTATTGTCAAGTTATTTAAGCCTATCTCCTCAGCTCATAGTGCACCACTGACCCTCATACTCACCTCCCTGCCTCAGCTACTTCTGCCCTTTTAGCTACTCTCCTTGCTTCCCCCTGCACTCACTCCACTCTGCTGCTTCCCTCTGTGATTTCCTTCTCCCATTTTATTTCTGTCACTTCTTTCTGTGCAATTTTACTTACCTCACATCTCTGCCCTTCTCTGACTTTATACTCATATATCTTGAACACACCCTCTCTCTGCTTTCCTGGTTATTTTTCTAAGAAAACGCCAGCCTGCTGCGACCTGGTTCTTCCTGCTCCATTTGCCCTTGTTGAGCTCGGGCTCACTTTGCTCCCCTATCCTGCCCCCATTCCCCCCACCCCCACATCAATTACATTTATACTTTATACACCCCACCCACTCTGCAACAGCCAATCATGACACACTCACCATCCAGTACAATCCAATAACTACCAACCACCCATACTTCCATCACCAATCACAGCCTAGTACCCAGCCAATAGAACTTTTCTGTCTTCCCACTAAACTCCATAACTCCCCTTCCTCACCTGATAATCCTTCCTCAGTATAAGACCACATATTAGCTCCCTGCTCTGCTACCCTTACATACTCCACTTCACATATATCTTACAAGATGTCACTCCTTTTCCCCACCTAAATTCATTATGCCAAAGTATCCTTTTGAACTTTTTCTCTTGCATAGACTACATTTACACCTAACAGCCCTTCTCATTACCACTCCTCCTCTGCTTATACTACTGTACTCCCTTACCACATACAATTACCAAGTACCAGCCACCTACTCAGTTCCATGGCAAGCATCTATATTTAACTGAAACTAAATCCGTATAAATACTAAAACCAAAAAAATATAATACATCCGATACACTGGAGTAAAAAATAAAAATGCTGGTGCACATTCATGTACTGGAAGGGTGTCTTCTCATGCTGATGCCAACCATAAATTTGACAATATTTTTACTAAACAATATGCTTTTTCCAGTTATGATAGCCCTAGGGAAGAACACTTTAATAATGGAGTGAGGGACACCATGCGGAACACTGGTTCGTTAAGGGATTTGATTTACCTTATGGAAAAAAGACAAATTTAAGACACTGGAAATGGACATTGCATATTTTAACCATTGTCTTTCTTTAAAGATTGTGCCACAAGGTCTAAGACTTTATAAATTTCCTTTTGGTATTTTATACACTGATGATATTATGACTGATTTTATACAATATTTTGATGAAATAGGTTTGGGATTGATAAAAAAAAACTATATTTTATTATGAAAAGCAAAAGGAAGAAGTTTTGGTAGAAGTGCAGGAATTAGATAAAAAAAATTAAGAATTTAATTATAGTGTATTGTATTTCAAGGTATAAGACAAGGTGGACAAAAGGTGCTATAATATTTTTCAAAAGAAAAAAACGTAAAATAGAGAGAGACCAGAAAAGTTATCACAACAAGCAGGTTTATATTATTAAAACAGGTAGGAATAGTGGGCATAATAATGCTATTGGGGGGAATGTTTATAGACCTTCTGAACATAATCATGTTAGGGAAGGGGATGGCCACATGTCCCCTAGATATAGTGATGTTGTTAGAAACAATGGAAGATGGGATGTGGCTAATGAATCAATGAATGATGGTGAAGAAGATTTTCCAGTGGTCAGGCGCTCAGAGAGACTGGCACAGTATTATACAGAGACAAGGAAATACAGCAGGAACTATTACCCCCCCCCAAGTGGAACATGTATTAGTAATGGAACCATTATTAGGGACAGAGCCCTGTGGGGATAATATTGTCAATAAGTGAGAGGGTTTTACTATTTACATTTATTCAGATAGGGTGATTACTGAAGATTATTTCAAGCTTTTTTCTAAAGGTATCAAATTCATTCCTTCCTCTAATTGAGATTTAGTTAACAACATTATGGCCTTAAAGGTTTACACAAGGAAATTAAATGTGGATATCATCATGGAAAAAAAGAAAATAACAACACCCCTAGTGATTGGAACTATTCTTTACCTAAGAAGAGAAGTCTATATAATCCAACTTTACACCCCCTGGTTGAGACATATGAGAAGTTGGTTATGGAGGATAGATATAATATTTTTGTAGATCATAGGGGTGTAAATAAGTTGAATTTGACTAAAGGGGAGTATGAACTCTTAATGGATTTAAGAAGGGACAAGGTCCTTTGTGTCATGGTTCCAGACAAGGGGGTGGAGTGGTCCTGTTTTGCAGTTTTGATTATTCTAATGAAAAGCAGAATTTGCTCTTTGATGATAATACACACATTGGGATATCCAGGAACCAGATAACTATTGCATAATCCATGATTGATTCCCATTTACAGGAATATTTATTAGATGGGAGGATTGATGTGGATACATATGAATTTCTTTATAGAAGAGATCCTGTTGTTCCGGTAATCTTCGGAATACCTAAGATACATAAGAATATTAGTAAACCCCCATTTAGACCTATTGTGGCTGCAAGAGGCTCCAAAATTCATCCATTGGCTGTGGTCATAGACTCCTGTGTATAGCATGTAGTAGACAGGACCCCACATTTGTTAAAGACTCTTGGGAATTTTTGGAATGCATAAGGCAGGAATTATGGACTAATGAGGTCATTTTCCTGACTATAGATGTTAAGGACCTGTTCATTAGTATTCCTAAGGAAGAGGGTTTAGCTCTTTTTGAACAGGTCCTATTTCACGCATCAGGGTTGGAAAGTGACATGGTTAACCTTATTTGTGAATTGATGGGTATTGTGTTAGATAATAATTTCCTTTGGTTCGAGGGTGAGTATTATCAGCAGGTGAGAGATGTTCCTATGGGAGCAGTATGCTCACCCGTATATGCCAATTTGGTACTTCTAGGGTGGGAGAGCCTACATGTTATGGAAAGTCCTTTCTCTGGGAATATTAAATTATACCTCTGATATTTGGATGACACTTTTATCCTCTGGAAGGGTTTGGAACAGGAAATTCCACAATTTATACAGTACTTAAATTCTAGTATTGAATTTTTGGAGTTTACATATCAATATGATAAAAGGGGGATTAACTGTTTAAATACATTTATTACCAAATAAGGTGAAGGTTTTAAGTCCCAAGTGTATAGGAAGAATACTTTTTGCAATGCCTATTTGCATTTTAAAAGCAGTCATCCTTTAGGGCAAAAGAAGAGCATTGTGAAGGGGCAGGCCATTAGAATAGCCCGTAGGACTTCATGTAAAGATGATTTAGCCAAAGAATTTGTTAATATCTCTAACGTTTCAAGAGAGGGGTTATCCAGTGGATTTGATAAATCAGATTCTTATAGTGGTTTATGACAAATGAGGGTGTATATATATACCACTTTTAGGGGTTGGTTTGAATTTGTTACGAAATTATCAAAATTCACAGATTAATCATGCACTGAATAATTTTAGTAAGGCTTGTATTTTGCAGTATAATGTGAATACATATAAGGTTAAAAAAGCACTAGAAAGGAATTGGAATATATTTAGGACTCATCAGGAGATTTTTAAAAAGTGGGAAAGGACATAGGTTTGTGGATAAAGTGGGGCTTAATATGAAACAATTGTTGGAAATTAGGGTATGGTGGTTAAGCAAGGTGCACAAGCCTGTGGTATGTGTTCCTATTGTTCATATATAAATAAGCAGAACAGTTTGGTTTTAAATAACAATATTAAGAGCAAAGTGTATTTCAAGAGGGGAAATTGTAGTACCATGAGAATGGTGTATTTGGCACTGTGTAGCACATGTGGACACTTCTATGTGGGAAAAACCAAACGCATGTTGAAAAATAGGATATATGAACATTTAAGTGATATGAGAAATAAAAAAAAAACAACCAATGCCCTTTATAAACATGTAGCATCTTGTGTAGATTTTGAAAAATGTGTGTTTGGGATTTTGGATATTGTTAAGATCAATCCAAGAGGGGGAGACTGGAAAAATCTATTAAAAAAGAAGGAGGCTCAGTGGCAGTTAAAATCAGCTGCTATGCTACCACTGGGCTTGAACGACCGTGTGTCTATAGCCCCCATATTATTGGAAAGAGCCAATAAGCTATAAAGTGTATTTGAGATTTTTTTTAAGACAATATAATTGTTTATTGTTGTTAATTTTCATTGTTCATGAATATTAAGACTCAATTTAACAGGTCTATGGTATTAGTTTACTTAACGGAAAAGTTTAAATTAATTTGATTTGGATAGGACCTTGTTTCTTTAACATGATTGTAAGATTTATGATGTCATTTGTCTCATTTTATATTTAAATGTGGGTAATTAATGTGTTTTGTATTCTGAAGAAGTCTCTCTTATTGAGATGAAAGCCCTTAATAATATTTGAATAAACATTTTTATTTTTTACTCCAGAGTATCAAACATCTATATTTCCCCACCAAGAAAAAATCAGTCCACTGTACCATTACATGAATTCTCTTCCACACTATCTAGACCTCCATGCTAACTAAATTAAACCCCAAGCAGACATATCCCAAGCCTATCAAAAGTACACCAAACTCCATTACAAGTTCACCAAACTCCTCTCATACCTTTTTAAACAACTAAATCACTCCGGAGACATCCATCATAACCCTGGTCCCACACCCCTACCTAATATCATCAACAGCCATAACATGTTAAGTTGTAACATACTGCACAACAGAAACAAAACCTCCCTTCTACTCCTTTATATGAATGTTAGGAGTATTGCAAAAATGGTTCATGAACTGCATGCCTTACTATCCCTATATTCTCCTGATATACTAATATTAACAGAGACCTGGCTAAAACCCAATATAAACAGCAATGAAATACTACCCCCAGGTTATAAAATCCTACGCAAGGACAGGAAATCCAAAAAGGGTGGGGGTGTTACAATCTTATTCAAGGACCATTTTTTACTAGACTGTCTTGAACCTAATATCCCTGACTTTGACAATGCTGAGCTAATCTTTACCAAGCTAAAACTCAACCCAAAAAAAACACATTAACATCATTGGTGGCTATATCCCACCCAGAAATAATATCTTCGTCTTAGAACACATTCTGCACTGGACGACAAACTCTCTCCCAGAGGAGATAGTTCTGATAGGTGATTTCAACATCAACTGGCTAGATTGCTCATCAGTGAACCCAACATCCCATGTTAATCTGTATGGGTTCTCTCAACTTATTTCATCCCCCCGCAAGGACTGATAAAACTTCAAAACACCAATCTATCCCGACTGGACTCTAGTTAGTAACCACTCACTCTCCTCTCAGTTAGGTTGTCATCCTGATGGTACCCTTCTGTTACGAACTCATAGTCAACAAAGACACCAAATAATCTACCCTACAATCAGAAATAAAAAAAAAAACTTTAAACCAGATAACTTTATCTCAGCTCTGAAGAGTTGTAACTTGGACGCACTCAAAGAGCTACACCTTGATGAGACTGTCAACTCCTTCAATAACTCCTTCTTAGACATATTAAACTGTCAGGCACCCCCCAAAACTATTAGAGTAAAAACCAATTTGGCACTCTGGCTAAGCAATGAAAGTAGATCCATACTCAAAGCAAGAGATAAGGCCTGGGAACAATTTCACAAAAATAAAAAAAAAATCACAAACATTTCTGGAACTTAGGAACAAAGCAAAAAAAACTTGTGCAACTAGATAAAATCCACTACTGCCATAACATTCAAGAAAAACATCACAATAATCCACAGATATTCTGGGCCACAGTCAATAATATACTTTCACCAAGTAAGTCAACCACCCCCACCCTTACTTCAGCCACCTCCTCTGACAACATAGCAACCCAATTTAATAAATACTTTGCTGACACTATCCAGTTCCTTGCAAATTTTCTTAGCATTTCCAATGATTCTGCCACTTCTGACCCCCTCAGCAGCACTTCACAATGGTGCCCAACCAGTTCAAGTTACAACCAGTGTCTGTAGCTACCATAAAAACTACTTCACAAACTCAAACCAACCACACTAGCTGCTGACTACCTCCCAGCTGACTTTCCCAAAATTGCAGCAGATGCCATTGCATATCCTGTAGCCATACTCATAAATAGATCTTTATCTGAGGGCTTGGTACCCACTATTTGCAAGATCTCCCATTTCTTTCCTTTATACAAAAGAGGCAATTCCACAGAATTTACTAATTATCGTCCAATCGCCATCCTGTCACCCTTATCCAAAATCCTTGTGATAGTCATCCATACTCACCTCATGGATTACTGTCACACACATAACCTGTTATTGAACACACAACACAGTTTTCACCCCTAGCACAGCACCACCATAGCCCTAATAGCCTACACAAATACAATTAACCACTTCAAAAAACATGGTGTCTATGTATCTGCCATATGTTTGGATCTATACAAGGCCTTTGATATGGTAAATCACACTAAACTACTCAACTTACTCTCCTCCTTCAACTTTTGTAGCTCTTCTATCACTTGGTTTCAAAGCTATCTGTCTGGATGTCAGCAAGGTGTATGGTGGCAAAGCAACCTCTCTTCTCTTCTCCCTGTGTCCCTAGTGGTCCCTCAAGGCTCCATCCTAGGACCTTTACTCTTCCCCTTATTCATCAACTAGCTCCACACCTTCACTCTTCATGCATCTGTTATATAATATGCAGATGGCTCTACACTAATATGTGCACCCCCCTCATTGCAACACCTCAACACCATAACTCAGGAATCGCTCCTAGTTGTAGAAGCATGGCTCACCAACTCCAAAGATTCTCAACCCCAATAAAACAAAAATCCTTGTCTTTCACCCTACAAGAGCTCCCTTATCTCTTGCTTCCTTTACCATTGAATCCAGGAACAAAACTGCTATCACCCCAATAACCCACACCAAACTACTAGGTATTGAAATTGATATCAACTTGAGATTCAATATCCACATTGCTCAAACTATTAAAAACTTTAATAAGAAGCTAGGACTACTTTACAGGAACAAACAATTCCTAACCAGGACCACAAAACCTATTGTCCGCACTCATCTCCTGTAAGTGTTCCTATATGCCTCCCCAATCCTGACCAACCTTCAGAAAACTGATGTAACCAAGCTTGAAGCCTGTTACAATAAAATCACCAAATTTGCCACTGATGCCACTCACAGGTCTCATCACTGCACATCTCTAAAACAGCTACAATAGCTGGAACTCCCCCAGCTTTTGCATATAAATAATTAACCTTTACCCACAAAATCCTCCAACAGCCTGATGCTACCCCTGCACTCCAAAATCTCCTACAGCCATAATCCACTTCCAGAGTCCTCCCTTCCAACAGTAAACATCTCCTGATTACTACTAAAGCCAATAACACAGCTGGTGAATCTCTCTTCTCAAACATTATCCCTAAAATCTGGAATAAACTACCATTCCTCATTATCTTCAGCTCCTCCACAGCACAATTTAAAAAGCTACTTCACCCTTGAACAATGCCTGGCTATGCTCCTGTAACTCACCTGACTAATATTAACCTCTGTATAGGCTACCACTTACAGATCATAGGGTTCTATCATAATTCTCTTCCTAACTCATATACAATGCAAATCACTAAATCCTATTTTACTGTTGATCTACATTTTATGTTGTTAATACCCTTGATAAACTGTATTTCTCATCTCTGTGTTTTTACTATTATTCACTTACTGTATGTTTTGTTCTTAAATTTTTGTCAGCTTCTACAATGCTAATGATTTTTATATTTTATTTTGTACTGTAGCTTTTCTCCCCAGGCCTCCACTGAAAAAGGACCTGTGTCCAATCAGACTTTTCCAGTAAACAAATGTTTGTTTGTGTCTTTCCACTTTTCCCGGTTTGGGGTTGCCACAGCAGAACTCCAGTCCGCTAATCATTGGCAGTTGCTTTTTACATACTGGCTTGCCAGGCCTGACGCACAACCTTCAACGAAGGTACGCCCATTCATGCATGTCTCCATGCAGAAGACGGTCTAGCTGAGAATCGAACCGGACAGCGTCTTACTGTGAGGCGACAACGCTACCGCAGCACCACCACCGTGGCTTCCAGTAAACAAATGTAAAATAAATAAAAATAAATAAATCATATATGACTACTGAAGTGTACAAACATCACAAAAGATCTATATGTAAAAGATAAAATATTATGATATCATATATGACTACTACACTGTAAAAATATCACAAAAGATCTATGGTTTCTATAATACCCCTCAACACACATAGACCTGTCTTAGGACAGCATAGTCAAAAATGAGAAGTAACAAAAACAGCAAAAACAGCAACTATATTTTCATTTATCTAAGACCTCAAAACTCATGTCCTGTTTGTGGCATTTTGTTGCTCTTTATATATCTTAGCATAGCCAGACAGTGAAGGAGCAGCAGCAGAATATTAAAGAATAAGAAGGACCCTTTCATACCAATGACACTTTAAAACTCATTAGCGGCATGTCTGAAGCATTTCAGGTCTCTGTAGTTTATCATCTAAAGCAAAAAACAGCATTGTCACTACAGCTATAGGAAGGTCTGCCTAATTAGAATAATGAGTGAAGCCAATGAAAGAGCAATACTGTTAAAAGATTTTTTTATGCAGGCACATGTTTAAATGCATGTCAGCCATTATATTGCTCCATGATGTGATGAGGTCAATGCGATAGATCACTGCAAACAGCACAGTCCATGATGCAGAAGTTCAGTTGTCTCTTTTCAGCTTTTAATGAATTTAAGTAGTTCTTTCTGTTTATTGATCTATCAAAGTAAAGACAAGTTTGTTTTCAGCTGTTGTTCAGTATCTGTGATAATGGTACAGCGATACTGGCTGAGGTCACTTCAGTCAGCAAAGTCATTGCTGTGGAAATAATGACAACAATGCCTTTCTGGTTATTTATTGGATTTGAGCATCTTTTTCTGTAATTTCTTTATATGTCAAAGTGAAACCAAGTTTGTTTTTCTTTCTTTAGTACAGTCAGTCCATTAGAAATAATGAGTATTGTTTTCCTGTTGTCCTTTAAGCGTGTTGTTTGCTTTAATCTGGGTTTTGCTGTGTAAACAGTATTCTCATGTAGCTTCTTCAAACTCACAATACATGTACATGCCATATCTTTATCTGGTTAAAGTGACTGAATACACTTTACCAAAGACAACTTTATGCTATGAATGTTAATGAATACTACATGTCATGCTATTTTTCTATTATAGTCTACAAAATAACCTTGAATTTAACTAACTGTAGCAGTTCAAGTGCCTTCACTTTTGGTATAAAACTGTTGTTGATTTAATTGTGTAACTCATGCCATTCACTAATTTGTGTTGTTTCTTGTCCTAAAGTGCAGTGACTATCTACGAGAGAGACAAATGGGTCCTGCTAATACAAGTAATTTTCAAATAATAGTAACAGCCCTTCCTAGAAGACACTATATAATGAATGGCACAATGGATTTTGTGTATATATGATTTAAAACTATTACATCACCAATGAACTGATCAGTGCAAATACATTAGACAGGGTTGACAGGAGTCTTTCACTGATCAGTATGAGTAAACATAAAATATCTAACTGTAGTAATTAGAAATTTGAGCAAATGTGTTACATTTGTGATCATGTAAAACAACTAAAGAGTTAGCTTTTATGTTGTGCCTTTGCTCTTTTCTGGGAAATTGGCAACCTGAAGAATAGGGAAGACAACATGGCAGAGCTTGGGAGAGTGTATAATAGTAAGGAAGATGCTGATACAGAGAAAATTTTATCAGAGAATGCAGTGTGGAGGAGCGATTCATTTGAACACAGCATTGATTTTGGTATCGAAGGAAGAGCCATTTTTGTTGAATTGGAGGATATGTTGGGAGATGAAAGGAAAGCAGTCACATCTTCCACTGATTTGGAGTTACTATTTCAGGAGCATTTGTTTAGAGATGTGGTCGAAGAGAGAGAGGAATGCATTGTGACAACCGTCTAGTCATAACAGTTGAGGATGATGTATTAAAAGGTTTGCTTTCAGAAAGTGAGCCAGAGAATAGCCATGATTTAACCTGGGGTGAAGTAATGGACTGATTGTAGGATTTTACAGCAGAAGAAAGAAAGAAGGGGGAAATCCCTAATGAGAATAAAACATATCTGGACAAGCTAAGAAATAAAAAGGGGACAATTAATAATGATAGAAAACAACTGAAGGTAAGAAAAAAATCTTTTAATGTTAGAATCATTAGCAAATCAGAGGATGAAATGAACAGGTATAAAATATGGGACAATGTTGTTTCTTCTCTGGGTCTTAAACCAGAGGAGATAACAGCATTTATTCATATAAATAAAGAGATATTATTCCACATTATTTTTGAGACTAGTGCAGGAAAAGAGAAATTTATACGGAATTTGAAAAAATAAAAAAACTGTCAGCCTTGGAGCTCTTATGTTTTGAAAGCATTTATTAGATAAACTAAGAAGAAAGTTCATATTCAATTTAGAGCTGATATTGAAAAAGAGACTTTTAAAAGACATTCAATTACAATATGCCAAGATGTTATGGACATTAATAGGATCATAGGATTTTACTAAGATTTCGACCTGGAGGTCATTTCAAGCCTAGCCATTTCATCCCAATGTAATACAAAAGATATGTTAGTCAATATCCAGGATTGCATTTAGTAATGACTGCCCATGTCCAGGAGGATTGTAGGCACTATCCCTGGTAAAAATTTATGGTTCCCCATCCACTTGTCCAGGTTTCTTTTGAATAGTGTCATAGACATGCACTGTTGCACATGAACTGGTATCCTATTCCAAGGACACGGCAGTCACTGGAAGACATACCCTTTCATTGGTCTGTGTAAGACCCTCCTGGAGTATACTGACATAATTTGAGGATTCAGTAATTGCACCCAGTTTTCAGTCATCCACAAACTTGTCAGCCAAAACACCTTAATTTTGACCTGCACTTCTGAGAAGTGTATACCAAACAGTTGGGCGCCCAGCACTGACCCTTTTGGCATCCTGCTATTGACAGGTCTGCTGGTTGAGGTGGAGTTACCCACTTTGATAGTGTGTGTCTGGTTTATGAGCCAGCTGGCAACCCATCTTACAACAAAGGGGTTTACATTCAGTTTGCTAGGTTTATTAGTAGTGCCTAAGTTTGAGACTGTATCAAAAGCCTTTGCCAGGTGAAGGTATGCTGTGTGTACAGATTTGCTCTCATCAATGTCCCTGGTCAAATTTTTGAAGAAATACACAAGACTTAACAGGCAAGATCTGCCCTTGATGAAGCCAAATTGGGTTGGATCCAGGGTTTGGAGGTCACCTATGTCTTTATTTATGAGGTCCATAATGATATATTCCATGGCCTTACAGGTGATGCTGGTAAGGCTTATGGCTCTGTAATTCCTTGGGACTGTTGCTAGGCCACTTTTGCGGAGGAGAATAACTACTGTTGCTATCATTCTACAGGCACAAAGCCAGTGGTTAGGCAATGATTGAAAAGGGTACTTACTGGTGATGCTAGTTCATGTTTTAGCCTGTTTAGAAGGCAGCTTGAGATGCTGTCTGGTCTCATAGAGGCTGTGTGTTTTGTCTTGGACAGGGCTTTAAGGACCTGCTCTTCAGATATGTAGGGTGGAGGGATTGGGGGAAAGGAGGGGATAAGGGAGTGAAATTTTCATAAAACCTATCCGCTAGAAGGTTTGCTATCTCTGTGGGATTACTGTGTGTGATACCGTTAGTCACTAGTTCTGCACATGCTTGGGTCCTACCTTTTAGACCACGTACATAGCTGTAAAAGGCCTTATGGTTAACCTTGGCTGTGCTTGCTAAGTTTTTCTCAAAGAAGCCCTTAGAGGATTTGACAAGTTGTCTTATTTCCTGGTGAGGCTGAGGAGGGTGATTTTTCATTGCTGGGCCTCACCTTTGTTTTTTTGGACAGCAAGTTTTGCATTTATTGTAAAGTTTGTTGAAGCTGGATGTCCACCATGGCAGCTTGTTTTTACTTGGGTTCTGGCTTTGATTCCTCCAGGCACACCTGGATCTATACACTTATGCAAGTGATTATACAGGGATTTAATGTAAGCTTCAGCGTAGTTACCACTTCCAGTTGATGATTGGGCTTGGAATGCATTTATACTTTCCCCTAGGATGATATAGTTTGTATTGGTGAAATTCTTCAGTCTGATTTCATCCTTTATGAGTTGCAGTGCTAGTGCCAGCTTGAAGAGACTGATATATGATCAGATTTAACTAATGTGGTTCTGACAGTTGCGGCAGTGTATCCGTTTGTCATGTTAGTGAAGACCTGATCTAGTATGTTTGTTCTTCTTGTCAGGGTGTGAACAATTAGTTCCAAGGCATTTAAGTTAAAAAAGTCATGGAACGTTCATGCTACCAAATTAGGGCTAGCATAGGTTTCCCATTTGATGGTGGGATAATTGAAATCCCCCATAATCACAGTATTCAGGAATATTTGGATTGAATCCAGTTTGGTCAAGTAGGCTTCATGCACATCATGACCCACAGATGGCAATCTATGACTGGCTATGACTTAAATGGAGGTCTTACCACAGTAACTTGAACTTGGAATAACTCAGTGGAGTTGTCCAGTATAAATAGTCATGAAGTGAATTTATGTCTAATATAGATAGAAACACCATGTCCTTTGGTTCTCAATTGTTCGTTTTGTTGTTTCTGTTTAATAAAGTTTATGACAATACAGGTTTATGGACTAGGAGGGGGGAATGTAATGTATTAACAATGAAAAATAATGTTATTCTGCATATTGCAAGTGTGATAAATACTGGAGGGTAAAAGGTATTGTGAGGCACTGGGGTCAACCTATGACATGTTTTTATTGTGGAAAGTCAGATCATTTAATCAATGACTGTGATAAAAGAAAGTGTTATATATGTGGTAAAATTAGACATGTTGAAAGAACATGTGAATTGAAATGTTTTAGATGTGATAAAACAGGTAATTCATGGATGGATTGTAAGGAGAAAAAAGAAGGAAGAGGAAAAGTGTAGGACACAACAAGAAGTTATAAAAGAGGGAGAAGCTTTGAAAGACATGACTGAAGAAAAAAATAGAAAACAAGAAATAGCAAGTAAGGAAGTAAAAAAATGCAGAGAGAAAAGGAAGAAGGTTCAGAAATAAGTGATGAAGATGATATAAATTGGATTACAATAAAAGCTAAAAGGAATTTGAGAACAAAAGATTATGAAAAAGGAAATGAAGGTTTATAGGGACTAAAAAGAAAGAAAAGATGAAGGGAAAGGGATAACAAAACTAGTAGTTTGCATCAAATTTATTTTTGAAAATCTATGTGTAAAATAGTAGCAGTAAATGCAAACAATATAAAGTTTAACTAGGGGGATAGGTATTTTAGAATGGTGTAGGAAGCTTGATACAGATATAATAGTTCTAGAAGATATAACATCTTTAACGGCATTAGAAACGTTGCAAACTGAGCATCTATGGGGTGGGTGGATATATTGTTTGGAATCTAGGTAAGGATATATGATATGTAAAAGATTCCTTTGATTTTATGAAAAGGATGGAAAAAATTAAATGGGAACCAGGTATTTATTTTATAGTAGTTGACGTGGTAAGTCTTTCCACTAATATTCAGCATTTAATAGGAATGCAAGCAAGTGAACATTTTTTGGAAGATAATCCATGTGCCCAACATATTAAAGAGATGATTTTGTTCTGTTTGACTAATAATATTTTCATGTTTGATGAAATGCTATACAAACAAATTCAAGGGACAGCCATGGAGGTGGCATTCGCCCCCATGTATGCTAATCTCTTTATGGGTATGGTGGAAAATGTACATATTTACAGAAGTAGTTTTTGCAGGACATATGTTCTAGATTATTGTGCTTTATAGGTGATCTAATTTTTATTTGTAAAGGAGGAGAAGATCAAGCAAAGTCCTTTGTACATTATTTAAACACTAATAGTGTTTTTATACAGTTTGAAGGAATGCAGATAGGAACTAAGGTGCATTACTTGGATATAACAGTGGAGGTAAT
Source organism: Protopterus annectens (assembly GCF_019279795.1). Taxonomy (NCBI): domain Eukaryota; kingdom Metazoa; phylum Chordata; order Ceratodontiformes; family Protopteridae; genus Protopterus; species Protopterus annectens. The sequence goes on from NC_056735.1 coordinate 1,998,176,305, forward strand.
GGAAGGTGGAAACTTAAAAACTAGTATGTAGAGAAAATTTGATCATCCCTCTTTTATGTTCCATGCTTCCAGTTGCCACCCGCCACATACATTAGTAGCATTACCTTACAATGAATTTATAAGAATAAGTAGAATTTGCAATTATTTAGATGAATGTAAAGTAGAAATTGATAAAATGTCAAGGGTATTTTTAAAGAGAGGTTATAAAGAAAATAAAATTAAAAAATATTTGAATGGAGTTCTAACAATTGGAACAAAGGTAACTAGGAATTTTACTAGATCAGATAATGCTCAATTAGCACGATGTTTAAGACAGACTCAAGACATGTTCTTTGTCTCAACATTTAATTTATTATCAGGGACTCTGGAAAGAATATAGAGACAATATTGGAATATTCTTACCAGAGAAGTACCATTATACAAAATGTAAGATTGAGGTTCTCCTATAAGAGGAGACATAACTTAAAAGATTTTTTGGTGCAGAGCATTTATAAGAAACCACAGGTTAACGTATCAACCACCCTGGAAGTACCAGGGACAAAAAGATGTGGTAGATGTTCAGTCTGCCAATATATGGTGGATTATTTTCAAAATATAAATGGAAAGATATTTCAAATGCAGGGTGTGCATTCATGTATGAGCACAGGTATTATATATGCATTAAGTTGCCCCTGTAAAAAGTATTATATGGGGGAAAGTAAAAGAAGTTTAAATACTAGAGTCAAGGAAGATGTAAGGGATATCAAGAATAATGAAGTCATAAGTCCAGTGGCATGCCATTTTAATGAAGCTCATGAAGGGGACTGTAGAGGTTTACAAGTTACAGTCCTTGAACAAGTTAAAACAAATTTTATGAGTGAAGAAAACATTCAATTGTGTTTGCGTAAGAAGGAAGCAATGTTGATTTTAAAATTTGATACACTGTACCCTAAGGGGATGAACAAAGAATGTATTTGGAGAAGTTTTATTTAGTAATGTTTCATTGGTTTGTATCTGTTTAAATAGATAATTGAATAATTGGTATGTTCACAGATATTTTAAAGGTATAAGAGGGAAGGTAATAAAAGACAAAGATGTTGCTCTTTAAAGGCTAATTGTAGCCGAGGCGCTAGAGACATTAAATATTCGTTCATTTCATTGTGATTGTGTAATTAAATTCATTGGATTTTGCGCATGTTTGGTGAATTTGTTCTTCAACGGACTACATTACAGGTGTTATCTCTGGAGTGAGTTGTGGTCAAATTCACTTGTTTATTGGGTTGTTTTTAGGTAAAGATACATGTTCAAGAATAAGAATACTATTAAAGAAAACAATAAAAATATTGGATGTAACATTTTTGGAAATGGGAAATGGAACATTTTTGGATATAAGATGGAAACAAGACATACAGGTTAATAGCAATCTATGCTTATGTTAAAAGGAAAGACATAAAATATGTTTTGGTATATTTTATACTATGTAGCAATAAATATGGGCATTATAGTTGAGGAGATTTTAATTGTGACCCAAAAAAAGAAAGATAAGGGGAAGTAATATGGATATAGTATTAGAAATAATAAATATGTTAATTTATATTTATGAAGATTTAACGGATGAAGTTATAATGGCAGAGTATAGAACAGAAATATATATATATATATATATATATATATATATATATATATATATATATATATATATAATGTATGTATCTTCGTTCCCTTCAGAATCCCAAACTACTGAAATCCAGAATTTCAGTAGCCCGAGACCAGAAGGGCAAAAGTGCAGAATACCAAAACCCCACAAGCATGAAATTCAAAATCCCAAAGTTCAGAGATTTTGAATTAACGGTACTGGTGTTGCAGTGTGTGAGTGGGTGGTTGGAGATGTCGATAAGTGTTTGTCTTTTACAGGTTTTGGGTAGGGGCTTTAGTGTGTGTCTGTATGTTTTGTTAGTGTGATGTGTGTGTGCGAATGAAATGTAGCTAGTGTGGTGGTGTTTTGTGTGTTTGTTTGTGTAGTGCGACTCCGGAGTTAGTATATTTAAGTAGGGGAGGTGTGGGGGTTCAGCCCCCCCACATGGGTGGTGCAGGGACGCTTGCCCTCCTGCTTATATGTAGGGTAGGTATTTGTGCATGTGAAGGCAGGTGTATGTGTTTGTGTCTATGGTATGTTTAGTGTAGAAGTCGGGATTTTAAATTTCACACTTCTGGGGTTTTGGGATTTTGGATTATCAGCTTCATGGTCTCGCGATACTGAAATTCAAGATTTCAGTATTTCAAGAGTAGTAGGTGAATCATTATATATATATATATATATATATATATATATATATATATATATATATATATATATATATGTGTGTATATATATTTTTTTCTCTATCTCAGGGGAAGATGGAATCAGGGAAGGAATATTAGAAACAGGATTTTCAGATAATTTGGCTATTGATAGAAATAAAAGGGTATGAAGGGTGTTTAAAGATAGGAAAAGGAATAAAGAAAATAAATGAGGATAAATGGGATGAAAAAGGAATCTTTTTGGTAAGGGAATATTTTGGAAAGATCATATAGATATGAAACGATTTTCCCCTGGATTTACTAAACTTCTGTGCAGGACTAGCTTAGTCCTGCACAGAAGCGCCCATTTAGGAGCAGGACAGCAGTGCGCCATCCATATTAATAAGGCGTGCTGGCCGAGCTCCTAGGCTTACACAGAGCATGTATGAGTGCAGGGGGTGTAAACACACCCCTGCAATGTAGAACAGCAGAAAGTGGTAAGAAATGAGCGAGACCACTCATAGGTGTCTGCATAGCCCCACCAACAGTCCCCCATGTGTAGAACAGCAAATGTGCATATAAATTAAATGAAGAAACCCTTTTATTTATTTATTTTTTTAAATCCGAGTACAGCTAACCGTAGGTGCGCAGGTGTGCCCATCGCTTAGCTACGGTTAAAGCAGCTTAAAAGGCTGAAGAGGATAACAAGGAAGATATATGCAAATGAGGCAGCACAAAAATAGTGTAGTGGACATAACATTCGCCTAACGAGCAGGCATTCCTGGTTCAAGTCCCACTGCAGCAAAGTCTGTTTTACATGGCAAAGTACGTTATAACCAACATTTTTGTTGCAAAAACCCACTAAATAACATATATTTATGAACTGGAGTACTGCAGGAAATGCACATGTGAAGTGTCAGTGTCATAATGAATAAGGCACTAGTAAGCAGGTCTAAGCACAATTAAGCAGTAGTAAGCATATGTAAGCACTAGTAAGCATGTTTAAGTACATTTGCATATGGTAAACACTGCCTATACAGATAATGCAATGTAGAAGCTAACTGAGTATAAGAAACTGTAACCAGAAGTTAGCAGTGCTTACTACTATGCAAACATGCGCAAACTCGCTTACAACTGCTTTAAAGTGCCTTAATCACTCTGTATCCAATGGCTCGTGTTCTGCCCAGCAACAAAATAAACAGCCTCGGCAAGGCTCAAACCCAAGACCCTGTAAATCATAGTCACAGTAGTTAACCACTAAGCCATCATAGCAGTGCATAAGATTGAGGCTTCAACAAACAAATCCTCACCATAGGAAAATGAAACTGAACATGTGAAAGGAATCTGTGTACAGTGTGATGTTGTATAAACTGCTACATAACATAAATATGTGAACTGAAGTACTGCAGTAAGGCCAAATATGAGATGTTATTGTAATAAAGTGTTGAAATCCCCAGAACCCCATACAGTGTATGTACACATGAATCACGGATACCAGACACATATATAACATGTAATGAATAATAAATCAATGCCAAAAGGAAAATATAATACAAATTAAATATTAAGCAATGGTAAGCATTGCACAACTCAGCTTAGTTGGTGTAAGCAATGAGTGGGCTGGCTAACTCAATCTGCCCAGTGCTATACCACTTTAAGCAATGCCAACATTAGGTAAGCAGGTGTGCCCATAGCTTAGCCTTTTCAAAACCATCCAATCAGAGGAAAGTGCAGGAAATCAGGCATATTTAAACCCCCAGGAGCGCATACATCCCATAACTGTTTGCAGCTCCCTTCTGTTGGCAGAATGGCTGGCATTGGGGAAGGCACTCAAATTAGAGTGCAGCGCTGGGGCACCCAGGATTCCAGATTCATGGTATGGCACTTGGTAAAACACCATGAGCAGAGACTACTGCAGGGCCAGTACCAGGGCTCACAGTATAAATTGGAGGCCTGGGACAGTCTCGCCCGTGACCTCACCAGTGCCACTGGTATCCCGCGGACTGGTGAGCAGATCAGGTATCACCATGCTGACCTGAAGCAGTGGAGGGGGATCTCTTGGAGCAGTGGATCCAAGAATCAAGACAGATGGCCAATGCCCCAGCACTGAGTAAGTACGTAGATAATGAGTGCCTAGCTTGTGTATACTATGGATAGGTAATGACCAAATATCACTGTATTTCTCTGACAGCTGCAAATCCAAATGAAGCTCAAATGAATGAGTGAAAGCGCTTATCTGACCTGCAGTGGAATTAAAGTTGGATTTTAACCTGAGGATTTTGCCTTTCATTTGGATTTTAACCTGAGGATTTTGCTTTTCATTTATACTTGTGACTCTGCATCAGCCTAGTTGCTCCTTTTGGTTTCTTCAATTCTATAAATAGTACTGTTGTATTAAACAGTGTTACCCACACTGTTGAATACAGATAAAATGTGTAGGAAGTTCAGTATAACAATGTTGGAAGTCCCAAGAGGTCAGTCATATTGTACAACTGAGGGACACTTAGACAGAAAACATTGTAATGTCTCACACCAATTCCCTGATAGCACAGTGTACTGTGATGTCAACTGTAATCTTTTTTACCACACACAGCAGGAGTTTGAATCCCGGGAGTAGTAGTAAGTTGTATGCATAATCATATCCCACAACTGTACAGAGTTTGTGAGAATGTTCAGACAGAAAGCTGTATGCATAATTAGACCCAACAACTGTACAGACTTTGCTAGAATGTTCAGATAGTAAGCTGTAAGCATAATCATAACCATCAACTGTATAGACTGTGGCAGAATGTTCAGGTAGTAAGCTGTATGCATAGTCATACCCCTCAACTGTTCTGATCTGTCCAGCATGTCCAGATAAATGGCCCAAATCTGCTGCCTGGTAACCTGTTTCCCTGACAAATCAGTGTGATGATCTAAGAAATGTAGGCAGCTTTTACTGACATATAACTTATAGTCAGACCTGTACATAGTCAGAGAATGTTTATGAAAACAAACCTGTCATTGTAGTATCTCACCCAAAGTGTATGACAGCTATGCTCAAAATATGTCCCATTAACACCTGCATCCTATCAAGCCATGACCAGAGTGAATGTAATAACAGATTGTTAGGTATGTGTATAGCATCAACATGGAATCTGGGAGTATGTGTAGAATTTGTCAGGTAGTGTTAAGAAAGATTTTCTCCACAGCTATAACAGGTAAGACGTGTAGACTGTAGGTACAACACAGTTCATAGGTTCATAGGTAGGTACTAGACTATCTGCCCGAAGGCATTTATAAGCTTAGCCAGAATATGTTGGCTTTCACCACCCCCTTAGATTAGTTCCCTGTGCCTCTGTCCAGCACAGCCACTGAAGTGATCCCCAGGGTAAACTTTCTGTTTCCCATCCACTCGTCAAGGTTTCTCTTGAAGAGTGTTAGTGAGGAACTTTGCCTAATATAGATTGGAGTCTTGTTCCAAAGCATGGGAAGTCTCTGGGACAGAAATCTATACCAACAGCACATCCTATTTATTGTTGTGCTGAGGTTTAGATCCCTTGAGCATGTGGCTTGAGGGGATAAGGTTTTCTTTAGGTGGAGCTTAGTTCACTTACAAACTTATCTACAATCATGGAATGTGGGAGTATGTGTAGAAATCATCAGGTAGTGTTAATGATTTTCTCAACAGCTATAACAGGAAAGAGGTGTAGGCTATATGTAAGACACAGTCCATGTATATACAAATCTACAAACATACCATTGTATAAAGTAGGGACATTGGGTAGTGTAATAATACATGTAAGGGACAGATCACTGCAGTGACTAAGAAAGTTGTGAATACTACAGGGATATATTAGTTATTTGACCTCTCTCTCTCACCCCCACCATATGTGCTACAACAACTTAATTTCACATCTTAGTGGGTACATGTACACTCCAAACGTTTGTTGGAACATATGTCATATTGGTTTATAAATATTCACATTTGGTTCTATGCATGTGCCATGTTAAAATACTCATATCGGTGGCCTGTTGCCATCAATGAAACCTGCATGCTGTTGTAATGGCCACTGTTGTCACATATATGCATGTGTCCTGCTCGGTCTCCAACTGTTGTAAATCTGGTGTCTTGGGTTAATGGGAATACCTATGCATGCTGTTATAAGTAATCCTGAATACTGTAGACTATTACTAAATGGTATCTTTCTTAAAACTGCAACACCATAGCTTGTATGGGAAGGCCGGTAACAGCGGACCCACCTGTCCCACCTCAGCTGACCATGGAACCAGGCACCAGCACATCTGGGGTCCAGCCTGGGACTTCCTCCTCCATTGGTCCTGCACCACCTTTGGGTGAAATTGCTGCAGGAGATGGGGCTTGGCCCCCCCCTGGAGCAGGGGTGGAAAGGTAACTGTCACCCGCCATCAGTTCCGGGCAGTGGTGCATAGCAAGCTCAACAAGGAGATTCAAGACAAGCTACACCAGCTTGAGGGCCGTGTGGTGCAATTAGAGGGTGTGCCTGCCCCTCCTACCTAGCCCCCAGCACAGCCACCTTTGGGGCCATGAAGGTGCACTGGTGACTGCTCATGGGTGGGGACCTCAGTCCCACTGCTTCCCTTTGGGGGCTCATGGGCTTGCAACTTCCAAACAACCCACCCCGTCCAAGGTGTTTACCCCCCACATGTGTCATATACTGCCCCTGTATGCATCTTGTTTGTCTTGTCTGTTAACCTATCCAACCTACCTCCCCAAATATACCTACTACACCTCCCCAACATCCCACTCTCACCTGAAAAAAAAGGGCAATCTGTTCCCAAAAAAAAATCTCACACCATACATAGCTGTTCATTTTGCACATGTGTCCACTGGACACATGTAATTCGGTCTAATTGGCATCACATCTTATTATTGCTGTCCTCACCACCACCCAGGGATTTGAATGTCCAAATCTACCTTCAAATTCAGTGTATATGCACAGCTGTTGCTTTAGAAGAAATGGACAGCTATGGACCTTCCGTACACCCTTTCTGCACATGCCTGGCTATTTTCCCTACTGTCTTTCCATCTTTGTGCCTCTTTTCACCACTTTCCTATCAGCCCCCTTTTCTTTTCTTTTAAAGAAATTAGAGCAAGGGTAAGTGGGTGTAAGCACTTTTAAGCAGCAGTAAGCAGGTTTAGACCTGTTTGTGCGGGGGGGGGGGGTGTAAGCAATGCCTACACAGATTAAGCAATTTAGAAACTAAGTGTAAGAAACTGTAACCGAAAGTTAGTGGTGCTTACCTCCGCGCAAACCTGCTCAAATCCTCTTACAACTAATTTAAAGTGCCTTAATCACTCTGTATCCAATGGCTTGTGTTCTGCCCAGCAACAAAATAAACAGCCTCTGGAAGACTCAAACCCAGAACCATGCACACCATACACAAAGTGATTTATCACTAAGCCATGCCAGGTAAACATAAATCTGATGTTTTCAGATGATGTTCTCAGAAACATAACATCCAGCTGCATCATGCAACAGTACAGAGAATGTATACCAACATCTAGATGCATGTGTGTGTGTGTAAATATATTAATATCTTAACAGATACAATATATATATATATATATATATATATATATATATATATATAAATATTTAGAAATATATACATATATATAAATATATATGAACATATATACATGCAAATGCCTACATCTACACATATATATGTCAACAGCTATATGTCTACATATACATAGCAAGTTACATATATGTACACAGATATAGATCTCTGTAGGTATATACAGACATAGTTATAAATATGTAAGTAAATATATATACCTATATAGGTCTATATGGCCATGCATCTGTAGATAGCAATGGTAGATTAATAGAAACATATATGTCCCCATGCACCGTTAATGGGGTTGAGAGGCCCCAAACAATATATGTCTTGTACGAATTGGCATACCCCCCAAAGCCAAACATGTCCACCCTGCAATACACTACCAAGTGTTGGAGATCCCATAACCAGGATCTGACACAACATGGGTAAATGATGTTAACAGTTCTACATCCCACCTGTATGATGTCATGCCGGTATTCATAATGGATCATGCAGTACAGTCTGGCTCACATAGGAAATGTAAAATGCGGAAGCTATCAACATCCCCAGGATACATATACACAGACACATATATGCAGAAACAGATACACACACACACACACACACACACATATAAATATATATATATATATATATATATATATATATATATATATATATATATATATATATATATATATATATGTATATATATATATATATATATACACATACATACATATAGATCTACATGTGACTACACATACACATGCTGAGATATGTACAGTAAGATATTTATGTAGTAGGCGCACACAGTATGGTACAGCTACTATGCCTACAGTTAACACCCTAACAACTGGACACTGGATGAGCCACCCATGCAAATGACATTAGTTGCCTGCAACATATCACCACAGAGAGGTCATAGGATAAACACCACACACAGGTTTGTAGACATGGAATACCTTTATTTGTGTACTACTACAGAATTACATGCCATGTAATATAGCTGTTCAGACACTGATATCCATATCAACAGAGTAATGCAACTGTGAAACAGTTATACTAATACAGTAGTCTGGAAAGGTCCACAACTGTTGCTGTCCAGGCCAAGCCTTTCAATTCGTACATTAGTAAAGACAGACTGGGCCACAGATTACCACACCATCAACAGTAAGTGATGCAGGTGTATAGTCCAGCAGCCTCTATCTACACTCCGTACACAATCACTAGGTGGTAAAGACTTCAGTTGATCAAATGGGATATAACTGTTACATAACAAGGCATAACTGACACCATCACAGGCACACTAGCAAACAGAACAGTCTGTATGGCAGAAGGCAGTAGGCCTGCAGTAACCCAATTTATGTAAGTAATGTCAAGATAGGTGACATGTATGGTACTGTACATCCAGATACCTTAAGGCAGCTCACCCCTGATACCCCCACATGTTGTAACAACCTAGGCTATGTATGGTGCATCCCCCAGACTCAATTATACAGGGCCATATACCACTGTTACATACATTGGCCTCTGGAGTGCATATGGGCACACGTGTTGTGTAGGTGAAGCCCACACATATATAGCCCCAGCCCCACCATATGTTTGGGGGATACAACAGCAGTGGAATGCTGGCAGGCATGGCAGTGTGGTATACGTATATGTGCATATATATCTCTATTTGTATATGTGTAGACATATACTGCTCTGTATATGTATATATCTGGGTGTGTATATGCATATCTATGTACATATACACACACATCTATATATGTTGATATGTATGTGTAATTATCTATATAGATATCTGGATAATCATATGTACATATATATTCACCATATGTCCTGACCATGGGGTGTAGCCCTACCTCAGCCCCCATAGTCCCACCTTCGTAGTGCAAGGGGATGCCAAGCAGGTATAGCAGGTATATTAACAGACTATTGCTACTGTAATATGGATTGTCTTCACAGACATAGTGTGTGTGGGAGGTCACATCTGTGTTTCACATGTGCACCATTGGCTACTGACAGACATCTTAAGGACATCATAGTACAGTACCGCTGCAAGTATATAATGCTCTTGTGGACTACAGCAGAGATATTGGACAATAGAAGTGGACATTCTGACACACTCAGTACAGTCCAGAGGTATACACACAACCCCTTAGTGCAGAACATGTGGACCAAGCCTGACAATATGGATGAAAACAGCCATGTAGATGAGTATAACACATAACAACTGGTATACATTTGCCCCCATAGGTTATGCATTCACACATCTCCATCTGTCCTGACACATAATAACTGCTGGTACAGAGGTGCCATGGTGGCCACATACTACCCACTAGATATTGACATACATCTGTACAGCATCCCACCACTCTGTCTGACATACATGACTGTTAAGAGAGGACCGGCAGCAGTACATCTGGAAAGTATTTGGACATGACACCTCACTGGGCAAATACACTAAGCTGCTAGGCATGTAACAAAGCACTGTGCAGGCTACAGGCAGACTGGGTCTACACTGGCCTACATCTCCTATGCGGGAATGCACATGTACCTGCATATATAGCAGGCTATACAGGCATGTCACAGCACAGGTTAAGATACACCTGTGTGAAAGTGCATAACCACAACCAATGTGAACACAGCCACAGCCACATATGGTAAGCTTGCATAATATTACAGTATATGGACTATCTATTCAACACCATCCTCATATGTGCCACTCCCACACTAACCCTACATATACTGGGCTGCTGCACAGTGTGGTCTGATGACCGTCTGTGGTATGGGACATGCATGTGTATGGCCCTACAAATATGTAAGCCAATATGGTAACATACAGTGGAGCAGCGTGTAACATAAGATAGGACAGGACCTACGATGATTACATCTACCATAGTCTGTACACAGGCCAAGGTACATATTAACAATACACATACTGTTGGCATTCACCATAAGTACACAGACCTCAGTACTGTACAAACAACCACAGAATATCCAGGTCATGTCATCAAATATAACCCCTACTGTACATAACATGTGTAGCAGTCTGATATCTCATTGGCTTGTTAACAGATATGATGACACTAATGATGGTGTACAGCACATATGCACCTCTTAATGCATGACATATGTACAAAGGTTGACAGAGTTGTGACTGGAAGCACATACACATGGCCAATATTGACATGTTGCTGTGATAACCTCATACATTTACTGCTGTAACAGCATTTGTTGTAACGCATGTCCTATGAAGGATATGAGGCCAGTAACTGTCACGGCTTGCATCATCTACAGGCTGCAATCCTCACACTACCTTCTGCAGTTCACAGATAGATGGTCTGTGGGTAACACATGAAAACAACACTGCCCAGTCTGCAGATGACCCTACAGATGGGGATTCCTCATAAACATAGAACTGACATGGCAGATATTAAAACATGTAGGACAACCATATCCACACACACACTGTTAAACCAACATTACTCCAAATGCAGTATAGCAGCACTTACAGTTTGTAGTCAGGTCAGGCACATCCCCCTCCTGTGTTTTGCACTGATTCCACAGTGTATGTTGTTAGAAGTGAATCCCCAATCCATCTGAGATTCTGTTTGCCAAACAACAGATCTAGTTGCTGCTCACAGTGAATGAAAAGCACCAACACAACATGATGTTCCTAGATATAGGAGTGTGTTTCCATGCAAATGGCTATGGGACTGTTACCACAGCTGTTCCACATGCAATCAGCTAGGGGAGGGCTGCAATTCATGCTGAGGCCATCAGCTGATCATGAGCATCTCTTAAAATGCACATGCTGCTGCCTAAGAAAAGCAAGTGTAGGTCTCCACATCCACAAGTGAGGGAGTGACAGAGGCAGACAGAGGCATTGACAAGTCAGGGAGGGATGGAAGAGTAAAACCTAAGTATGTTTTTGTCACACACCTATCAGCACAGGGTATCAAACCCCTGATGACTATGTAGTGCTATCACAGTCCTATTCAGTTATTGGATGCACCACATAGGTCACCTGTTGTGGAGTCCTCAGAAAATATATGTGATGGTGAGTGACATCTGCAACAGGGATATGGTAGCTATACAGTAGGTGAAGTAAGTGTGCCTGTCTGCATGAACAGGTGCCGACATCAACACAGCCACATTCTCAAAGGGACGCACACACATTTGACACACTCGGCAAGGCCAAGGATACAGCTCATCACTAGTGATATTGCCACAACACATTACCGTGCAGGTATCACATGCATCACATGGGTCATATGGAGGTTATATGGGCAAAAGATATGGGGAGGTATATGCCACTGGGGGTTGTAGTGAGTGTGGATGTGATCATACACATCATGCAACACACACACAAACACACAGGGTACCAGTACTGACATGCATGGGTGCATTTCTGCATGGGCATGTGGTGGTCGACTGTATCAGATGGAAATGCAAGGCTAGGTGATGGGTATACCTTGGAATCAGGTCACATGACAATGGTCTGCATTGTGGCTCAGGGCTGTGGTTTCTGCATTTTCCCACACAGGTAGGTATTGTATCCACCATCCAGTCACCTGGGTGACTATTGCGTGTGGCCAATGCTGTGCACCGCTTGCCATGTATGTGTTCCTTACTCCATGACATGGACAGTGTCTCGGATGTGCATACCTCTCACATGCATGTACAGTGACATGTGGAACTTATTCCTGGCATGTCTGTCCCATGTTGTGTACACAGATTATCATCAGATGTGCCAGTCTTGGCCACCTATGTCAGGAACTAGTAATGGACATCAGGTTACCACCTACATTGACAGCATGCTAATGACATTCCCTGGTGTCAATGACATCTGCCCATACAGGGCATGTTTTCAGGCATGGTATGTCCTTTGTGGTTCACATGTGATGGCACCACAGGTGCTGCAGGTGTCTAGTGAGGAAGGTACACTATCTGCATGTATGTGCATATTGGACAGATGGACAGAGTGCCATGCCCTCTGTAGTCCACTGCATTCACTCTATAGTTACTGTCAGTTGCCAATATACAGTGTACTACACACATATTGGCTGTTGCCTTGGCGTGTGTGTGTGTGTGTGTGTGTGTGTGTGTGTGTGTGTGTGTGTGTGTGTGTGTGAGTGTGTGTGTGTGTATGTGTGTGTGTATGAGACATTGGTTGAGACTGTGCTCTGGGTAATACTGGGGTTGCTAACTGTGATTACCTGGCCTTGATGTCACATATATGGGTATGGATTTGCACCCCAGCATCTAGGCTATTTTACATCTGTTATCCCTATACAGTGGACATTGTGATATATACTAGGGCCACCATATAAGAAATTTGCGAAACCCACTCCACATTGGGCCCAGGTGTCACACACTCGCACCCACCTCCACACAGGATGCGAGTTACAAACACACAGACACCTGTCATGTCTGGGAGTAGAACCCTACATAACTAGTTTATTATACTACAGCACTACGCAATTATAGTACGCACACAGAGATTACTGGAGTACTCCTTCCCCAAAGTGTATATCACATTGGCTGACATCAGCAGGATTGCCAAAGTAGGTCATTTGAAATGTACTGAGTGTGACTAACCTAAAATGCATTGCTCCCTACACAGACATTGAAACACACACAAAACATCCACAACCGATATGCTCGGGTATAAAACCCATAACAGAGGTCTATATCACACTACAGCATGGAACTGTTATAGGACACACCACGGGGATTACTGGAGGCCTCCTTCCCCAAAGGTATATTTTACAATGAATTGCATTGGCACGATTGCCAAAGTAGGGCATTTGACGTGTACTGAATGTGACTAGTTTAAAATGCATTGCTCCCTACACAGACAATGAAAAACACACACAATAGATCCACAACCAACATGTGTGGGTATAGAACTGCAACAGAGGTCTATATCATACTACAGCAGTACCCAGTTATGGCATGTGCTACATCCTTCCCAGAGATGTATTTCTAGGTGGTTAACATCAGCAGCCTTGGCAAAGTAGAGCATATGAATTGTATGGAGTGTGACTACCCTAAAAAGCATCGCTCACTACACAGACAGGGTCAGACAGATATACACACACATTTGCTAAATCTGGGATTAGAACACCTACTTAACTAATTTATCACACTATAGCAGTACACAGTTATGGGATGCACCATGAAGATTACTAGGACATGGCCTTCCCAGAGGTGTATTTCTAGGTGGATGACATCAGCAGCCTTACCAAAGTAGAGCATTTAAATTGTAGGACCAAAGTAGAGGATTTAAATTGTAGAAGGTGGGACTACCCTAAAAAAGCATTGCTTTCTACACAGACAGACACACACACACACAGTCACCAAGGCTGGGGGTAGAACTCCTATCAAACTACTCTATCACACTGCACAGTTACAGCACACACTAAAGAGATTACTGGGATCCAATTCTCCCAAAAGTGTATTTCATAGTGGATGACCTCAGCAGGCTTGTCATAGTGGGGCTATGGGGAGGGCAGTGTGTATGCATGGGCCATAACCCATTCATCTAGGGGTTGAAATGCCACATGCGGGCACAACTTGGGTCACATTTCACAGGTACATGTATACAGCTGCTAGATGACTACTTTCTTGAACAGTCATGTTGCACAGTTGGCACATGCATCACATACTCTTTAATGCCAACAGATACCGTTGGCAAGTATCTGCAGTGAGTGATATCTGACCCTCATGTGGTTGTGGCCCTTTGGTTGTGTGCTGGGTGGCACAGGCCTGGATGGCTCCTTGTCACAGTCACCCTCTTCCACACATCTATGTATGTCTACCTTTGGCTTATTATAGTGCATTGTCCTTACATATATGCCTGTATTCCTATCCACTGTGTATGCAAAGCATGAGTGGTGCATACTGGGGGGTGTCTGCACTAACATCTGCGGCTGCCAGATATGTCTATTTCACTGGTGTTTGCAGACATGGCCTTCATGTGTTTAAGTGTGTAGGCATGCCCAGTATGTCCTTTCAGTATGTTGTTGACTGACACTGCCTTCATTTCTCTAGGTGTGTGGGCATGCCCAGTATGACTGTCTGTATTGAATGTGTGGATCGAGTCCAGGTAGTTTGTACTGTAGTGCTGACCTTTGTGTTGTACACCTACAGGTTGCATTCTGTCTCTGCAGGGTATCCGTTGATCATTTGGCATGGACTGTTACTACATATCTGCATAGGATGGGGGAGGCACATCTGACACTTTCTACATTTTGACACAGGATTGTGGGGGGGCACACCTAACTGTTACTATATTTCTACGTAGGATGGGGGGCACACCTGACTATTTCTACATTTCTACATAGGATTGGGGGGCACACCTGTCTTTTATGACATTTCTGCGTAGACTGGGGGGCACACCTGACTATTTCTACGTTTCTACATAGGATTGGGGGGGCAAACCTGACTGTGGCTACATTTCTATGTCGGATGGGGGGAGCGCACCTGACACTTGTACGCATTTGCTAGGACTGTACTGGTATGTTGGGTACTCCAGTTCAGTCTGTAGTCTTACCTATCGTGCTGACTAGAGGCATACCAGTGTACTACAGATCTTAGCCTTTAATTACCTACATATTAGTTTCTGACTTCTTACCCTTCAGAACTGACATCTCACTGCCGGACCAACTGTATTCTGTCTGTGTAGGCCTGGAGGGGAGGTTACCCATAGGCCTCATTCAGAGGCCATAGCACAGCCTTTGTTTGTGTTTGTCTACACCTGTCCTGCTGGCTGTGACTGTTGTTGGGTACGTGACACCCCCCCCGACTGGCATGTGTGAGTCACTTACCTTGTGGGTGTCCCAGTATTGAGGGTGGTGCTGCAGGGCTGCCTATGTTGGATGCACATAATACACTCCCTACACATGGTTAGGCACAGGTAGTATAATGTCTGGCACCCCTTTTACTGTATATGAGAGTCAGAGAGGTGTTATTCCCTGGGTCCCTCCTGTGTCAGTGTATGTACTATGCGTTGCCTCTTTGCCAAGGCCAAGGCATACTGGGCAGCCTTCTTCTGCGTACTGGGGCGGGCTCAGGTTGTTCCTCCTCTGAGTCACTCTGTGCCTGTGCATGACTTGGTAATGGTGGGGGGCTGTGTGGCCCTGCCCTGTGCTGTTCCTGCTGCAGCTGTTTCTGCAGGATCATATTTTGTAGCATGACACAAACAAGGAAAATTTGGGTACATGTAGCCGGTGAGTACTGCAAGGCTCCATCAGATGTGTCCAGGCACCAGAACCGTGACTTGAGCATCACAAACACACACTCTAATATAATTCTGGTTTGTGCGTGTGCCTCATTATGGAGTTCTTGTTTGGATGTGTGTGCATTTCTGATGGGAGTCATCAGCCACGGCTCCAGTGCGTATCCAGCATCCCCCACTAGATGACCGTCAGGGATGTCCCCATTAGCAAATATCTGGCACAGCTGCATCAGATGCTAGATTTTGGAATTGTGATAGCTTCCAGGGCAGCCAGCACACACATTCATTATTATGCCCTGGGCATCACACACCACCTGGCAGTTGATGGAGTGGAGGCCCTTGCGGTTGATGTTGACCCATCCCCACTAATCGAGTGGTGCTTTGATGCATACGTGTGTGCAGTCTATAGCACCCACTACCTCAGGGTATTCTGCTATTTGGTGGAACAGTTGCATATTGCTGGCCAATGCCTCACGGGTGTTGGAGAAATATACATGCTCACCGACATGTGCTGACATGGCATTCAGGAACTGGTGGAGTAATCTGGATGCTGATGCCTGTGAAATCCCCATCATATCCCCAGTTGGCCTTTGGAAGGTACCTGTAGCTAGTATTCTTAGGCCCACACATACCTTGATATCCACTGGGGTGGGTTCCCCTCTGTTAGTTCTGTGTGTGAGGCATGGCCGGCACAGCTCAGCAATTTGCTGTAGGAGGTCCCTGTCCACCCTATAACACTCCACTATCTCCAGCTCATGTAGCCCCTGGTAGGTTACTCTGGGTCTGTACACTCCTCTCCGTCTCCTCACTGTGGGTTGGTGGACAGCATTCATATTCTCACCACCCTCAGCCTCTTCCACATGTTGTTGTGTGATAGCTATTGCAGCCCCTATCATTTTGCTGTAGTGAGTGTTAAAAGTTTCCCGTTTGTTTACACCGGTGGTGTAGAGTGTAGAAAAAAACAAAGGGGAAGGTATTTGCATAGTTTATAGTAGTGTTCTGGGCTGGGCTGGTCTGCTGCCTGTGCAATTGGCTGATTCTTGTACATTTAACCTGCCAGATAAGCTAGTTCTTCTTGATTACCTTCCTACTGCTGTTTTCCCTTTCCATTGCCTTCCTGTTTAAGCCTGTGTGTGTGCTGCACAAACACAGTGCTCAAATGTGCACACTGCTGCTATTTCCTGGTTTAACCTCTTTTTTCTTCCTATAAAACTGCCGCTTAGGCTTTGTAAAGAGTGCTAAGCAGGTTTAGACACACCCCCTAGCTTAGCTGTGCTAAGCTAGGAGTAAACCCAAGCCACAGGGCTCCAATCTGCATACAGTATGCCTGACACACACCCCCCATGATGTCATCTAACTCCTAGGCTTGCACCAAGCTCTTCCTACTCTTGCACTGTTGGGACCTGACTCACATGCTGGGGAAAATTGGGATTCACTATCCTTCACCTCATTTGCATAGGATTGCCTGCTAATGCATAGTTACATGTCTCACACTGAACCTCCCCCCTTAGCAACCACTACTCACTGTCCATGTTGTCTTCTGCCTGTCATTGACTTGCATGGCAGAATAGTGATTTTAGTTAGACTGCTTATTTTAGGTTTATTTTATTATTTTTTCCCCGATCCCATTTGCGCACTGCTGCCCTACGCTTAAACAGCCAAGATTGGCTAAAAAAATATAAAAGTTGATTTTTGTATTTTTTTTTTATGTTTGCAATGCCAATGGCCTTATACTTGGCCATCGGTATGCTTACTACATGATATGCAGACTTTATTTGGAGCTGTCATAGCTCCTTTTTCGATTTTGCAGAAATGTACTCGGTTACTAACTGAGTACATTTCTGCAGATAGCGCTAGTCCTGCACGGACTGTTGCAAGCTTCCTGGATTGCAAAATCACCTCATTTGCATAGATTTCTACTGCAAATGGGGTGATTTGCATATCAGGGCCTAGTCCATGCAGGATTAATGCGGGAGCGCTCGTGCACACCCCTGCAGCTGTTCCTGGATCGCACGGCAGACACATTGCCTGCCTGAGCTCCTGCACTGATCTTGCACTCCATGCAAACTTTTGAGAATCTGTGGGTTTATCTTGGACAGTCAGAACAGTGGATAGCATTTAAAGAAAAATATGCAAAATGTTATATGAAATGGAGTTGGATGTAAGAAAAGAAATTAAGGATAATGATAAGAAAGTACATATAGAGTTTAAGAGTTTTTTTTTCCCATTGGAAAAGAGTGATAGGGAATATTTTTATAAAGAAAAGAAGTTGTATGTTTTAAATCAAGTAAAAATTAAGCATTTGTTGCACAAACAAAAAGTGTAAGTTATGGGAAAGTTTTTGGTTATATAATATTAGTGAAAAATAACAAATGTATGAACTTCAGCATATGAGTATAATGCAATATGTTTTAATAAACTGATGGTCAAGTAAAAGCATGATGATAAAAAATAGGATAAGACAAGCATGCCCCTTGAGTAGTACTATATTTGCACTGATAAAACTATAGTAGTGAGTCATATAAATCACGAAAAGACAGATGCATGTTATATAAACCAGGAAAGATATACATCAAGAAAAGACAGATGCATGTTATATAAATCAGGAAGGTACTGAGATACCAGTTATGTTGTCATATCAGGACAATATTATAATTATGGTCAAAGATGCAAAAGGTAGGAAAAAAGTATGAAATAATTTAAATAAGAGTTTGTGTGTAATACGTTTGAGGTTTAGCAAAGAAAAAAGTAAATGTTTAGGACATGATGAAGAAATTGCAGGGATTGAGTTTGATCTTCATGGGATATCAATTTTAGGCATATCGTTTAGGGAACAGAAGGAAATAGAAGTGCAAAGGAAGATGATGTTAAGAGGAATAAGAAACATATGTAAATTTTGGAGTCCTTTTCAATTGTCTTTAAAAATGTAAGTTTGATAAACTCAGTAATAAAGGCAAAAATGATGTATATGACAAGTCTGTTTAGTTCACCATTAGCACATAAAAAAGAATTATGCACAGTAATTTTTGCATTCATTTAGGACTCAAGATTTAACCCAGTGAGGAGAGGTACATTGTATGTTAAAAAAGCAGAAGGAGGATTGAGTTTGATTCGCCCATTTGTATATGTTGCTGTTATGCATCTTAACAAGGTTCCAAAATGCATGAGTGAAGACAAAGACAATTCATTACATAAGTTAAATAAACTAATTCACAGCATTCATTGCTGTGAAGTGGTTTATTTATTTATTTGCTTGGTTTGTTTAACCACTGTCGGTTTGCTTTGGTGTTTTTTTTTTTCATTACATAAGTTATTAAGATCTAAATATTATAGGGATGGGAATAAATGCAGACGTTTAAATGAAGAATTTAAAATTTATCAGGAAAAGGTACTATGTTTAAAAATAAATGTGAATAACATTGAAAAGAATAGAAACTATGGTATGAAAATATCACAGAAAAACCTGTATCCTTGGAAAAGATTAGACAGGGAAATTTTAGAGCAGTAAAGGTAAGAATGCAAAGATATAAACATGTATTAGAGTGTCTGGATATTTTGTGGCGATTGGGACTAAAAAAGTTGCTGGTTAAGGCAAATATGATGTATAAGAGTAGAAAGGATAGAGTATGCCATTATTGTAAAGAACTTAAGACAGCCGAATATCCATTTTTAAAATGTAAAACTATTGTAAAGGTATGTAAAAATCAGTAGATATACAGTACTTTGAAGATATAAGGAGCACTGAAGATATACATATGGACATTTTAATATGGGCACTATAGTATTAAAAATAAGAAGTATGCATGTACAACAGTCAAAAAATGTTTATGGTTAAATGAGTTCTCTGAAGCCAAAGAGTAAAGAAAATAATGCTTAATGAAAGATGGATCTTAGCAAAGATATTGGAAAGGATAACATTTTTGTTATGGAAAATGGAGTGGGTTGTCAAATGAAGTATGTAATGAATAAGAGAGGTAAAGTGTTTACTATTACAAATAATGTATATTGTAAAAATATTGTAAATATTTTATGATGGCTGTAAATAAATGTGCTTAATAATGAACTCCTTCTCTTTCCAATGGGTACTATGTGATTTTTTTTATATCCACCTAAGCTACTATCAACTCAAGGAGAATGGGCCTTGCTTTAATGTGTCTAATATAGGACTACACAATAAGAAGTGGAGCATCCTCTCATAGGTTAGTACTAAGCTAACTGTCTTTGCAAGCCATTTTAAGCTTAGCAAATTATCCCTTATGAGACTCAAACCCTGCACCTTGTGTTTGTAAGGCAAACACCTTAACCATTAGGCCACCCTCCCAACCTGCTGTACTGCACTGCAGTATCAGTAATCCAATCACCAGGAATAGAACCCACAGCCTTCTCATTTTCCAGCAGCAGAGTGTGCTACTTGTTGTGCCACTAGTGCTACTAAGATGTTTTCTGGAACTCAAACTGTAGCCATAGCCTGGGCTATTAAGTAATTTTAACTTGAAGGGTTAGGGACAAGGCAAAGCAGCAGCGGTGAAAATGAATCACCCTGGGTAATTGCTCCTTTGATTTTTATCCATCAGATACCAAGTTTCCTTTTATCATGACTCAACTGTAAAAGTGGTGTGCCACTGCTCTCAGGTCAGTGCTATACAACTATAAATGTGAGGTATGATTTATGCATTTGAAAGCATTATATAATCTATTGTTTTGGAGTGTTGAGTTCATTCTTTATAATCAATTTATGCTTCCCTTTGTTTCTCCCCCTTTTTTGAGCTCTGTATTATGGCTTTGCTAGGAACAGATTATTTATGTTTCCATTTGTTTGTTTGTTTGCTTATTTATGAATCTGCCTAGTGTCATTTCAGGATGTATGCATAAGTAATTTTTATTTAAGGCTTACGTACAAAGGTTTTAATATATTTACCTAGAATCTTGGTACAGCATCAGGAGCTGAGATTATCAATTTTATCCTACGTTTGCCAACTGCTATCTTTTTTATCTAATTTCTTCTTTGTTAGCACTTATTACAGTTTCTTTTACCTATTCTATCCATTCAGCCTGTTTGTTATGGTCAGAAGGATCATTACAAGTAATTCACTATTATGTATTGCTTTCTTCTTTTTTGATTGTGATGCTGTTCTTGTTGTTTTGTTTCACAATTACCAGTAAAGCTTTTCTGGGGTCAGTAGTAATTTTTGATGTTTCCATGGTGGCATTGCATCTGTTCTCTTCTACTCCTTTGTTGTACTGTGTTTTTAGTTTAGCTGCATAACAATATATTTTATTTATTTATCTTACATCATATTACTCTCTCCCAAAGGCTGAGTTGCTGTGTACATCTGTTTTATAAGTCTTCTAGCACTCTGTGATCCATATTCTTTTCTGTATTTTCATTCTCTTAGCTTTGTCAATACGTCTGCCCATTTCTACTAGATTATGGATGCCTACCCTTATACCATTCTCTTCCTGGCTGAGTTTTGCTCTCTGTTTCCTGTTCTTTTTCCTGCCATACAATTCTGATTGAACATTTCTGTTGATGAAAGTTCTAAAATTTTACTTTGTGGTATATCATTAGGAAAAGGGTTATGTTCCATCTGTTGTACCATTTTCTGGGGTTTGAATACTCTTCATGTTGGGTTTTTTTTTTTTTTTCAAAACAGGTTTATTGTTTTAACATATAAGAGAAATATCATAACAATTTTATACAAGTAATTAAAAATAGGTATTATTATAATATTCAACAAAACAACTAAAGTATTTACAAAGACATCCACTACAATCAGATCAATTAATTAAACTAAAATACCATGCTATTGAAATTAGAATTTTTTTAACAAATTTTGTAAATTATCCCATACAATATAATAAGATGTTTTTCTATTTGTTCTTGTCCTAATTGTGTTTATTTCCATATGGCACACTATATTCATAACATTTTTAAATTCATTGAACGAAGGAGGTGTATCTGAAATCCAATTTCTAGTTATTATTTTCCTAGCCACTGCTAGAATAGACCATAACAAGGGAAGCTTAACCTTTTAACACTTTGAGGTACAGGTGTGTTGAATAATATAAGAGATTTAGAAATAATGAAATTATCTGTAAAAAGAGCCTGCAAAAATTCATTAATTGACTTCCAGTATTCTTTCAATTTTATACAGTCATAAAACATATGAGCCCAGTCAGCATTAATTTCTACATTACATCTCTTACATAAATTATCTTTATTATTTATTTTATTCATCATCAAAGGTGTATAAAAAGATCTATGTAACAATTTCCATGTATAAAGTCTCCAGACAATGGAAGACGTAGTTCTATAAGCAGATTCCAATATATATTGTTTATCTTGTTGATTTGGTGGGTCCCCATTAATAGAAGTTAAAAATTCCAGTATGAATCTACACTGTAAAAAGTTTCTTGTCTGATAATTTTATGTATGTATGAAAGTTTACCTTTATCAGAAACTTTATGTTGTAAATTTAATATCAAGTAATCAATCAGTGTTGGAATAGATTCTTTAACTGTTATAGACATTAGATCTATTTTATTAATGAGATGTTGTCTAAAGGTCTGAACCTCTAACCAGCAAGTTTCTCTTAGATCAAATTCTTGTTTTAAGAAATCTAGATTTTTTACTTTATTATCAGATATCAACTGATACCAGTACTTTAGATCATTATCTATAGCTAAATGAGTTCCTTCAGAAGTAGATGACAAAAGCATACCCTGAGTATACATTATAGGGAATACAATAAAATTCCATTCCCTATACTTAGGGTGCATGAATATAAAGTAAAGATAGCTAATAATAATATTTAATGGGTAACAAACCATATGTTTAGGTGTAATAGGTGAAGTACAAAATTCCTTTAGTAACCATAACATGGAGTTATTTACAATCATATTTTTATGTGTTAAGGAGATTTTCATGAAGTGCATACTAATTAGCTCCCAATAATCTTTCCATTTTGCGAAATAT
The DNA here is from genome assembly GCF_019279795.1 of Protopterus annectens. Taxonomy (NCBI): domain Eukaryota; kingdom Metazoa; phylum Chordata; order Ceratodontiformes; family Protopteridae; genus Protopterus; species Protopterus annectens. The sequence goes on from NC_056735.1 coordinate 1,998,199,359, forward strand.
GACTGATCTATTAATAAAGTAATAACTTTTACAATAGAAGAGATAGTATATAAATTAAAGTCTGGAAAAGAAATACCCCCTTGAGACCAGCTATTAGTATGTTTCTTTAATGCAATCCTAGGTCTATTAGGTGCCCATAGGAAATTTAACATTAGTGTATTCAGTTTCTTGATAATTATTTTTGTAGGTGGAAGTATTATTGATTGTATTAAGTATAAAATCTTGGGGAATATTATCATTTTAATAATTGTAAGTCTCTCCTCCATAGTAAAAAACATATTATTACAGGTATTAAAAAGATTTTGTATATTAAGAAAACATGTATTATAATTATTATATATAATAGATTTAATGTCTTTAGATAGTATTATACCTAAATAAGATATCTAACCTGAATTGGGTACATATTTAGTAAAATCACTAATGAGAATATTTTTTCGTGTATATATAGGTAGTATTTTAGTTTTTTCTTCATTGAATATTAAACCAGAAATACTTTTAAAATTCATCATTTTATCAAATAGAGACTGCATAGAAGAATTAGATCCTGCTGATGTAATTAGAACATCATCTGCAAAAAGTTGAATTTTGGATGTTGTATTTTCATCTATTTCAAAACCCTCTATGTCAGTACTGTTTCTGATCAAATTAGCCCAAGGCTCCATTACTAAAGTGAATAATAGTGGAGAAAGTGGACATCCTTGTTTTGTACCTTTACGAATGGGTATTTTTTGTGAAACATATGTCCCTATATAAGCCAACGTTCCTTTGTATAAATGCTCAATTAGATTTACAAATGCATCTGAGAAGTTTGTGCACTTCATTAAGGTAAACAGATAGTCCCAACTTACTGAATCAAATGCTGAGATTATATCAAGACTAATAAGTGTTATATCTTTCTTTTTCCTATTTGCAAAATCTATTAATGTTAAAGTTCTTCTTATATTATCAAAAGTATTTCTATTTACAATGAAGCCTGTCTGATCTATATCTATAATGCCGGGAATGATTGTCTTCAATCTATCAGCAAAAATACTCATAAACATTTTATAATCAACATTAAGTAATGAGATGGGCCGATATGAAGAACATCTAGTTGGATCTTTATTAGGTTTTAAAATTGGCGAAATAAATGTATATTGCCAAGATGGGGGGGGTTATTAACTCAGTTTGGGCCAAAATAAAACCTTATGTATTAATGAATATGTACTTTTAGAAAGGATTTTATATATCTCTGGTATAATACCATCATTACCCGGTGCTTTGTTTGATTTAAGCTTATTTATTTGTGTAATAACTTCTGTATATGAAATACTCTTGTCCAATAGTTTAATCTGTTGTTTATTAAGCTTTTTATTCATGTTTGTGGTTATAAACTCCTTTATTTTATCTTTAGGTTCCATGTTAATGTTATTATGGTTAATTTTGTGAAAGTGATTTCTAAATTCATCTAGTATTTCTGGTATACTAGAAACATTCTTCTTTTCCTTAGAGAAAAGATTTCTTTGATATGGTTTTGTTTATTCAACCTTTTGTTTTATTTTTAAGTCTATGTAAGTATTTGGGGCTTATTGAATAAGACAAAACTTGTATTTCTCTAAAGTTATTTTAACTTTATGAGTTAAAATTTCTTTGTATTTCTCATTTAGTTTGTTTATTTCTTCAATAACTTTCTTGTCCATAATATTTTCTTTATTATTATGTTTATAAGAGTCTAATTTACTTTGAATATCTAACAATTCCTTATCCCAAGATTTCCTTTTATTATTATACCATCTGATACTTTGTCCATATAGATATGATTTTAAAGCATCCCAAACATAAACAATGGAGACTTCAGGAGTATTATTTATGTCTAAAAAATGTTTTACTTCTGAAAGTATATATTCTTTATAGTCTTTTAGTTGAGTTAAGTATGCTGGTATCCTTTTGATCTGAACATTATGAGTATTTTTATCATGAATTCAAAAACAATTGAATTATGATCAGATATAGGACATGAAATGATTTTGGAATTAATTAAATATGTTACCATCTGGTTAGAAATAAATACCCTATCTATTTTTGAATAAGTTTTGTATCTGTTAGAAAAAAGGTGTATGGTAATGATTTTGAATCTATCTGATTATTAATATCATTCAAATGATAAGAATTAGCAAAATCATTTAAATGTTTTGCATTAGATGTAATTCTTCTTTTCCTATAGTGGTAGTATCACTTTCATGTAGTATACAATTAAAGTCACCAGCTAAAATAATATCTCCTATAGAGAATGATATGATCTTATCAAGATGATGTTTCACTGTATTAATACCAATTCCAGGTATCCAATATACATTAATTAAAGTGTAAGTCTTCCCATTAATTTGTATTGTAACCATACAAAACATTCCTTTGTCATCCTGATAAGACTTAATGGTTTTAGGAATGGGCATACTTTTATTCCATAAAATAGCCACTCCTCTTTTTTCTGAGTGTGCTCTGAACTAACCAATACTGTATATTTGTTTGTGGCTAGTTTATCAATATCTTTTTCAAGAGATGGGTTTCTTGCAGGAAGACTAAGTTGGCCTTATGTAAATTAATGTATCTTATTAGGCTTGCCCTTTTACATGGATTATTCAATCCATTAATGTTTAAAGAAATTCCTTTTAAAGATGTCATTTGGCATTTTTAAAACTTAAGAATCTTATGATCAAAATAACAAATAACAAGATAAGTAATGCTACATCTCCTCCTTTAGGTGTACCTTTAAATATAGCTGTATTTATTGAATCTCTTATGGGATTTTGTATAGGATTCAATTTTGTTTGTAGTGACAATGAATGTACAAAATATATTGTGGATGTCAAAACTATATACAAATAACAATGAACAAGTGAAAATAATGTAAGGATTAAACCTTGCATCCAGCCTGGAGTTATAAACTCCAACTTAGAGTAGTATTTACCACTCAAGTTAACCCCCTACCCTAAGCAGCAGTACCTCAGCTACCACCTTATCAATTTAATACTAGTTATATTTAACTGAGGTTAACAGTTTTCAATTCAATTATCTAGCAAGACAAGACTACACATTTGATAAAACAGCATCATATAAACTAAAATAAACCTTTTTATAAAAAAACTGTTCATACTACTATATACATCTATGTAATATAAAACACTTGTATTCAAATAGCATTCAAATAATCTTGATGTTAGAAATCAAGAGGAGAGAAAAATAAGTTCTAACATTCATTTAAATCAAAAACTTTGGCTAATATGATTCAGACATTACATATATTAAGATGCATCTATTTTCTGTCATGTAAATGCAATTAACAGCTTCCAAAAAAAACTTGAATTGCTTGTATATGAGCATTTACTCAAACTCATTATTGTCAATAGAATAAAATATTGTATTCATAGAAATTGTTATAAATCATACTGCATAGTTATGCAGATTCTCAGAAACACATATACATATATACATACACACACACACACACACACACACACACACACACACACACACACACACACACACACACATATATATATACACACACACACACACACACACACACACACACACACACACACACACACACACACACACACACACACATATATATATATATATATATACATACACACACACACACACATACACATATACATATATATATATATATATATATATATATATATACACACATGCATACACATACACACACACATACACACACACACACACACACACACACACACACACACACACACACACACACACACACACACACACACATATATATATCTGATCTCACTGAGTTGTGTCCTTGCTGAGCACCATCCTACTTGCTGTCCCTACAATAAATCTGTCTGCTTTATACAAAATAATGAACAGCAAACACATCTCAGTAACCAGATTTTACAACCATGCTATACTACTGCTTTAAAATATATCACATGACAATTTCTTCCAGAATAGAGTTATAAAATTATTTATGCTTGTCAATCAGATGAATTAAATGAGTTATAGTAATGTATATGTTTGGAACATAAGTTTTTAACACAGATTATTAAGTTGCTGTTAAGTAGATTTTCAAAAACACTTGAATAAATGTTTCATTTTCTATGCCTTCTAAAATAAGACATTTACTTACTACAAGAAACTGCATTATTTAAACTCATTATAACTGACATATTATATGAATTATAACATAGATATTTAAGTAATTATATAAAATAACTCACATTTAGATGTTAAAGAGTTAATTTTCCTTCACATAGTCGCATTTGCATCATTTCTATTTCCTGGTAGAGTGTTATTCCTGAATCTGTGATGTGTCAGTGTGATATCTAGGTCAAAGGTTAGACTAACTGCTTTCAGCTTCTCTGTGAGAATTCTGAGAGTTGAAGCTTTTGAAGTAGCTCATGGACACTGTGCATGAGACAGCCCACATCCCAGATTGTCTCTCTTAACATTTTGGCGGGAAACTTATTAAAAACTAGTGACAAACATTCATTTAGCAGTGTAAATGCATCTAAACATGACAAAACCTTCACAATGTATTTTACAGGTTATTACAGCCTCTATGTAAGTGAAATTAAGCCCAAAATTATTAATAAGTAATAAAACTTAATATTTTTGTCCCAACTCAATTTTTATGCAAATCTTATTATTTACTGTGTCTATATGATCAAAAGCATTTCTATATATTAATAAAGAAAAGAAAAGAGAGTAGAAAATAAAAGGGTGTAAGGCAGAAATAAAAAAATGTAAGAGAAAGCTATAAGAAGTATATACAATGGAATATTACTTACTGTTTATATTAATAGAGTTAAAAATAAAACATATTATTTACTATTATTTAGTTCTAATTATTATTAGTTAAAGCATGACAGATTATTTACAAACAAGCATAAGCAGTATAATCAAGAAAGTATAATTAGAAATAGCATTTGAAGAACATATAAACTTTTTACAAGGAATAAATATGTTATTATTCTATTAATCATATTTTCATTACTCTTCTCTCCCTGCCCTCCCCCACCCTTTACCCACTACATAATCTAAACAGAATGTCATTGTTTAAACAAAGAAAAGAAGAAAAGGAGAAAAAAAAAGATAAAGAAAAAAAATGTATCAAATTACTGACCTTACTTCTCCTTTTCAGAAAAAGAAACAAGTTGAATCATAGCTTGCCATTAAATCTTCAGATATTTTGACTGGTTATGAAACAAAACATTTCTTTGCACGCAGAGAATAACTTTGATTAAATCTTTTTCAAAATATTTGTGGCTTCTTGGAAATGCAGGAACTATATTTAAAAGATTAATAATGAAATAAAATGATGAGAGAAAAAAAAACATAGAACAAATCATTTGTTTTTTAGTCTCTTCTTCTTCTCTGAAGTCTTCCATGAAGTTTCAGTTGCCAGTCTCTTTAATGAAGGACTAGCCCATTCCATTTCCTCTATTTTATCCAAAATCTTATTTTTTTTGATAAACAGTAAAGCAGAGTCTAAGTCATCGAAAATTTTAGGACCATCAGGAAGGAAGATTTTAAGCTTGGCAGGAAACAGAAGGTATGTTTTAAACTGTGCTTTTTTAAGCTCCCTTATTAGTGGCAGAAAAACTTTTCTTTTAGCTATTACCATGGAAGAATAGTCATTGTCAAAACGCACAGTTGTCTCATTAATCTTAACAGGAGCTTTAGCCCAAGCAGATTTAAGAACCATCTCTTTATCAAAAGATGATAGAAATCTAACTATAACTGATCTAGGATATTTTTGTTAGAGTTAGTATTAGCTATAGATCTATGTGCTCTTTCAATACCAAAGAGAATGTTTCTGGTAAGTCTAAAGTTTTAGGGAGCCATGTTGTTAAAAAAGAAGTAATATTGTTACCTTCAATATTTTCTGGCAGTCCAAAAATCCTAATGTTATTGCCTAGATCTATTTTCCAGGTCATCCAGCTTTGTTTGTAAATGTGTATTTTGTTTCAGCAGAAACTCAATGTTGATTTCCTCTTCTTGGATTCTATTTTCCATGTCATTCACAGCTTCTTCTATGCCTGTCATCTGGATCTTCTGTTGTTGCAGGTCTATATGTAACAAGTCTATTTGTTTTGTAGTTTTTTCTATGAAGGTGTCTATTTTAGTATCCATTTTATCCATCTTAGCAGTAAGTTGCTGGATTATAATTATCAGAGACTGAAGTTCTTTCTTGATGCTGGAGTCTTGAGAATTTGTCTTACTGGAACTCATTTCAGACTGATAAACTGACAGGAAAATTTCCAAAGTGATTTCTGACAGGAATATTGTTAAGATTTCCTTTCTTTTTTAGATCTAGTTCAAGAACTATATAAAACAAACATATTTAGAAAGAAAATTACTTCAAAAATTAATTTTTTAAGTAATTAATTCCTGTCAGTGTAATGAAATTGGTGGAGCTGAAGAAATCTGCTGCTATCCTGTGTTCATCCTTGGCCACGCCCCCTTCATGTTGGGGTTTTGACTGCTTTTGAGTCTGCACACTAAATCCTTCACTTCTCAGTTTATGCATCAAGCTCAATTTCAAGTGCTATTTCTTCACATCACAAAGCTGTTTGCTTCTCAGCATATTTCACTTTTGTGAAGTCAGTTTTATTTTTGCAAAGTTTATTGTCTGCAGGTGCTTTGCTAGTAGAAATCTTCAGATCTTTTAGAAGCTTCATTGGTCATACTTGTCCCCATTTCTTTCTTTTCCAAATTCCATGCTTTTTCCTCATGAATTTTTATAGCCTCTATATTTTAATTTTTCTTGATGCATTTCACCATCACATTTTTTGCTGGATGGTCTACTTTTGTCATTAGGAAGGTATTGTTTTGTTCTGATCTACTCTAGTGATGGTCTTAAGTTTTATTATTAGCTGTTGACAGTTTTTGCGATGCAAGTATTCTTCTAACTTCTTTCTTGTTCTTGATATATGTATATCTATAGCGATCGTTATCTATTTATATGTATATCTATATATCTATATATATATATATATATATATATATATATATATATATATATATATATATATATATATATTTTGTATAGAGGTTCTGGAATTATTGCACAAAAGAAATTGCATAATCTCATTCTTTTCATCGGCTAACCACTTTTTGTCTCTGTGCTTCTAACTTGGCCAGTCATTTTGTGTACTTTTTATTTTTTATGGATTGTTACTTTCTTCTGCCTTGGTGGGGTGGGGACACATGCAGCGTGGCCTAGCACAGCGGTAGGAGCTTTTTTTTACTTCCCCAGTCCTGGCACCAGTGCCTATGCAAGAAATAGAAATTTTCCTGTGAGATATAATCAGTCTTTAGTTATTACTTTTTTGTGATACATAAAATGCAGATAATCCATATATCTGTAAATCAGTATAATGTTGGTGGGATTTTGTAGAAACAGACTCTGCCTTTGAATGTCCTCCTGACAGAATCTGTCTGAATTAAGTTTCAACAGTCTTACTTTATTTTGTTTTGCTGATTTTATCCATGCATCTGGGTCCCCAGTTCTCTACCTGGATGCTAGAGTAAATAGTCTATCTTGTGGTAAGTTATATTACTTCACTCTTTGACTAAAACCCTTTCTGGACTTCAGTTATATACTAGATGCTGCCTTTAAATTCTTAAACACTGTTGATTTGGGGCTTCAACAGGAGGATTTCTACTCATTGTCTGTTTTTTTTTCTTCAAAAGATACAAATCATGCTGTAATACCAAATAGTTCAGCATGTAAGCTTTACAGGGCTATGATGTTGGAGCTGAAAGCCACAGCTAGGTCATCCGGTACCCAGGGCACTTCCATTTCCTTAGACTGGAACTTTCTCCCATGCTCTAGTCCAAAAATGTTTTTTTCAAAAAATAACTATTACTATGGAAAACTCCTCACAGCAAGTTTAGGTATGAATACAGCATATGTATTAATTTAAGAAGCTAAGGCTTTTTAAATGAATACTGATACTGCAGTTTTGTTCCACTGGCAAACTGCTGATCATATCTCCCATCATTTCATGCTTGTAACATCCATCCCTTTACCCTGACAAAAAGGCAGTCAGAATCCTAATATAATGTTGAAGTTTATCAGTGTAAGAAGATGCTGTCATATCTAAGTGAGACTCATTAAGCCTACTTTCCTCTGAAAGGTATAAACTACTTTGTCACAAGATATAGCTAGGTCAGGAAAAAGTGGGCATTTGCAATATGCCCAAGATGATTGGGGGTGTGATCACAAGATGCCAGTAATGCAGTACCACAAATGAAGCACTTCAGATCTTCAGCTATGATCATAAATTGTTGCCATTTCATGTATTGAAAGCAGGCAAAATTAATCTTCAAAGTACTGAATGCAAAATGTTGAATATTCATAAGGTCAGAAAATGCCAGTAGCTCATTCTGAAAGTGCAGTACAACTTGCAGTGCAGTTTTGCCCTTTGGTCTCTGTATTATGAACTAGGAGTTGGTATATATAATTAGCAGGGGGTGTGGGGCCAGAAGGAGTGGGTTTGCTCCCTGGAAAAAAGCAATGTTTTATATCTTTTAGCTTGTTTTCAATATTCCAAACATTCAGTGTTGTGGCACTGATATTTTAAATGTCAGCTGTACATAAGGTTGACATTCTGATCTAGACCCACCACAAGTACAGTATCAGAATTTCAAAATCAATGCTGTTTTTGTTTTTCTGATCATGACTAAAATGCTTCATGTAGGCCAATTTACCTGCAGCAAGAAAGCCACTTGTTTTAGTTACAGCATGCGGTTTGCTACAGTTGCAAAGAAGAACTGTTTTTTTTGTCATCAGTTCTGTGTCCTTTTTTTAAATTTTTGTCCTCATCTATGACACAGAGAAAAAGACAAAAATGCTCTCTGTGGTGTATATGAGCTAGGGGTTTATGTTATCAGATCTGGTAGGAGTGACAGTGGAAATATTTTCAGGTAGAATGGAGACTTTTTTTGGAATGTATGTATTTGAAGTGGAAGAGAGACATGAATGATGGCCGGGTGGGCAATGCATGATCTGTGGGAGTTGTTGAGTTTTTAATTGGAGGTTACTAAATTCTTTAAGGAAATCCTCAGCAGAAAGTTTTGCTGCACCACATTGAATGGCATCTGTATGCAGAGTATCATGAGGAGACACATTGAATGGTGTTTGTAGAGAGGGTATCATGAGGAGACACACTGAATGGTGTTTGCAGACAGGGCATTATGAGGAGACACATTGAATGGAGTTTGTAGACAGGGTATCATTAAGAGACACATTGACTGCTATTTGTAGACAGGTATCATGGGGAGACACATTGAATGGTGTTTGCAGACAGGGTATCATGAGGAGACACATCAAGTGGTGTTTATAGGCAGGTATCATGAGGAATCACATTGAATGGTGTTTGTAGACAGGTATCATGAAGAGACACATTAAATGGTGTTTGCAAACAGGGTATCATGAGGAGACACATTGAATGGTGTTTGTAGACAGGGTATCATGAGGAGACACATTGCATTTATTTTGTAGACAGGGTATGATGAGGAGACACATTAAATGGTGTTTGTAGACAGATATCATGAGGAGACACATTGAGTGGTATTTGTATACAGGTATCCTGAAGAGACAGATTGAATGGTGTTTGTAAACAGGGTATCATTAGGAGACAGATTGGATGGTGTTTGTAGACAGGGTATCATGAGGAGACACATTGAATGGTGTTTGTAGACAGGTATCATGAGGAGATACATTGAGTGGTGTTTGTACACAGGTATCATGAAGAGACACATTGGATGGTGTTTGTAAACAGGGTATCAAGAGGAGACACATTGAATGGTGTTTGTAGACAGGTATCATGAGGAGACACATTGCATGGTATTTCTAGACAGCGTATCATGAGGAGACACATTGAATGGTATTTGTAGACAGGTATCATGAGGAGACACATTGAGTGGTGTTTGTAGACAGGGTATCATGACGAGACACATTGAATGGCATTTGTAGACAGGGTGTCATGGGCAGACACATTGAATGGTGTTTGTAGACAGGGTGTCATGGGGACACACATTGAATGGTATTTGTAAGCAGGTATTATGAGGAGACACATTGAGTGGTATTTGTACACAGGTATCATGAAGAGATACATTGAATGGTGTTTGTAGACAGGTATCATGAGGAGACACATCGAATGGTATTTGTAGACAGGTATCACGAGGAGACACACTGAGTGGTGTTTGTAGACAGGTATCATGAGGACACAATTGATGGTGTTTGTAGACAGGGTATCATGAGGAGACACACTGAATGGTATTTGTAGACAGGTATCATGATGAGACACATCGAGTGGTGTTTGTAGACATGGTATCATGAGAAGACACATTAAATGGTATTTGTAGACAGGTATCATGAAGAGACACATTGAATGGTGTTTGTAAACAGGGTATCATGAGGAGACACATTGATTGGTGTTTGTAGACAGGTATCATGAGAAGACACATTGACTGGTGTTTGTAGACAGGGTATCATGAGGAGACACATTGAATAGTGTTTGTAGACAGGTATCATGATGAGACACATTGAGTGGTGTTTGTAGACAGGTATCATGAGAAGACACATTGACTGGTGTTTGTAGACAGGGTATCATGAGGAGACACATTGAATGGTGTTTGTAGACAGGGTATCATGCGGAGACACAGTGAATGATATTTGTACACAGGGTATCATGAGGAGACACATTGAATGGAGTTTGCAGACAGGGCATCATGAGGAGACACATTGAATGGTATTTTGTAGACAAGGTATCATGAGGAGAATTTCTTCCTGTGAGTAAGCTAACCCCTTTTCAAAAGAGCTTGGGGGGATGTAAGATGGTAATTTGTTTCCTTTTTTTGGAGATTTGTTGTATGCCTTCTGATGGGCTTCTTGGTTAGGTTCCACAATTCTATAAAGGATATTACATTTTCACCGCATAGGTCTCAGCTGCAATTGCTAGGGCATATTTAGCTTGGTCAGGGACATCCCACTCCTTCAAAACTTAGAGGAAATACATACACTCCTTAGGTACTCAGTTTTTTCCACTGTTCCTTACAAATCTTCTAATTATCCCCAGAATATGATGAAGAATGGGGTGCAATGAACTACAATGACTATTCTTGTAAGCACACACAATTAAAGGGATAAAAACATATTAAGAGCTATGATCCAACTAAGAAAAAACAGATGCCATCTATGCCAAATATTGACCAAATATAGGTCATCACAAAAAATGTATTCTAGGCAAGAGGCAAGATGATTTCTAGCAATTTGTGGGGATTTAGATGAAGCTTTATATAAACAAAAAATGGACAGTCCTTATACCATGCAAATCTGAAAAAACTTCTTGGGTCTATATTAGAACACCGAACATTCAAAATGTCGAGTGTTCTAATATTGAACCTTACCAATTGAAAATACCAACATCGAACATTCAGAACAGCAAATTTTTTCCTAGGGGAAAATTTGCTGTTCCAAAACACATACACACAACACAAGCACACCAAACACACAGCAATCCACACACACACACACACACACACACACACACACACACACACACACACACACACACACACACACACACCTAAAATCTTACACCTAACCCTACACTAAACTATACACACACCACTAACTATCCACTTACCTTAACCCAAACCCTAACCCTAAGGTCCATCACTGTTGCACACTCATCTCAGCCGTGCCCTAACCCTAACTCACCTAACCCACCCTAACGGTCATGTCCACACAATCGCACACATACCTAACGCGCGCCCTATCCCTTACTCACCTAACCTGCCCTAACCCTCATGTCCACACAATCGCACACATAACTAACCCACACTCAATCACTCACTTACCTGAACCCGACCCGTAACTTTCCAACAAAGCAGTGAAAATACCGAAGCAACAGAAGTGGAAAATCAAATTCTTTCCCTAGTAAAGAATTTGGTTTCCTGCTTCTTCGATATTTTCAGCATTCGCTGAAAATGGGTTGATATTAGAACACACAACATTTTAACTGTTCGGTGTTCTAATATAGACCCAAACTTCTTGATGCCTACAGTCTGTCTGCTGCAGAATTGTCTGGAAGCAGCAAAATTTTCAAAGTGTTAATCTTTAAATCAGACATCAATGCAAAGAGTGGAGAGCATCCCTAAAAATGTTAAGATGCTTGTTTACTGAACAATAGTGAACAGTCATCTAAAAAAAACATTTAAATTCAATACCCATAAAGACCCAGCCCCACACTTCCACCAACTGACTTCACAATCCAAACATGCAGAGCTCCTCTGCCTACAGCAATGACTGACAATCTCAGCAATGGCTCTTATGCTAAGAGCATACATTGGGGAATGGGCATAGTCTACTTCCCTAACTGAGAATCTTGGAATTGTCCCTTAACAAGAATAACGTTTTTTGGGGTATCTTATAAAGCCATGTCAATATGAAACATCTTGGGGAGGCCATCTGTTTCATAAATCTTCAGAGGTAAACCCAGAATATCTAATCAAATAGTTTCTCAAAGTCTACTGAAATTGTAACTACTGGGTGCACCTCTATATACTGTGTCTGCATCAAAGTTGGATGATTTATAGCAAACTTTCCTTTAACAAAACTTCCTTGAGTAAACAAAACCAGTCAAAACAAAAGGGGGTCAGTCAACTTTTAATCAAAATCCTTGTATGTATTTTTATATGAATGTATGAAAGATAAATCATGTGATAGTAACAACTTATGGCTCTTTAATTGGTTAAGGTACAGCAGTTATAGCAGGCAGGGTAGGGATAGATATTAACACTCTACTTACCTGAGTTTCAATATTTACCTCAATAAGAACTTCAGCCAGTTCATTTTAGCAAGTGATAGAATTGCACATTTAAGTCATTGCCACCAGAGTCTTCCTCAATTGTGAATTTTGAATTGCTCTGACAAGATCTTTTAAAGTAATTTCAAGCTCAGCTCTTTCACCTGAGCACTCTCAAATTTGAGTAGTGGCCCTTTTTTCAAAACATGCTAATTGACTGGAACCACCCCTCAGAAAACATTATATATTCCTTATATGTCTCCTCATAAAAAGTACAGAAGGCCCTACTTATTTTCTTAGACTGAATATGAACCTCAGTCCCGTCTTTGACTGCTAGAACTATCATCTTTCTCTTCTGACTTTTAAGAATTAAAAAAAAATAGTTTATTCACCTGTGTCCATTTCTTTACAGACTCCATTTCACAAAACAATTTAAAAGACTGTATATCAGACAGGTCTATCTCTAGTGTGATTCTCAATACTTTCTCCTAATCTGCAAATTCAAAATGGCAGTATTACTAATATCTATATCTATATATGAATATATATATATATATATATATATATATATATATATATATATATATATATATATATATATATATATGTTTACATATATACGGACCAACATTCAAGAAGAGTAATAGTAGGAGTGGTGTCTCCTTTCATTTGGTGCCTCCAAGTGCTCACTTAAATAATAAAAGACCACATTACAGAAGACAGCAACACTGAGACAACATCGCTGAAACCTGAGTTTCACAAATGAGTAGAATGCTAAAGGATCTCACAGGATAAGTAACCAGGTGTCCAACAAGGAAAATTTGCCCTTTTCCCCACTATAGTGTGATCCCAGAGTTGGCATATTTAGATGGGGGGGGGGGTGTGGAGGCATAGACCCTCACCTGCGTGGTTTTGAGGTAATGCGGTGTGTTTTGTTATCAGATTGTAGCCAACCAGATACTTACTCTGTGAAATCCTTCAGCATTCTGGTGGTTTATGAAAGTCAGATTTTGGTGATGTTGTCTTGGTGATTTTGTTTTCAGTAATGTGGTCTTTAGTTGTTTGGAAGTAGACACACACACACACACACACACACACACACATATATATATATATATATATATATATATATATATACACACATATAAATATATAATTCGCTTCCTTCTCAAGTTGCTCTACCACACTTTGCCATTTCATGATCCATTCTTTCTTAGGTCATAGGTTCATAGATTCATAGGAGGTTACAAGGCTAGTGGCCATAGAGCCTTTATCAACCTAGCCATGCTAATTCTGGGTTGCCATAATTGTCCTTGGTTAGATGGATGTACTTTACAGATCAGATGAGGGACATGGGTGCCACCCCCCAGGGTAAATTTGTGGTCACCCATCCATTTGTCCAGATTGTGCTTGAATAGGGTAATTGAGGAGCTCTGCTTCACATGAATTGGAAGATTATTTCTGAGCAATGGCAATCTCTTGGAGACATACCTGTCTCTCCAGCATGTTCTGTTAATGTCACTGGCAAGGTTGAGATCCCTAGAGTGAGTCACTCTAGTGCCATTTGATTTGTGGATATGCAGCAGTTGCATCAGGATGGGATCAGAGACTGCTCTTTAGGCTGTGCACAAGTTGCCACTCAGTAGCCTATATGATACAGAATACAGTGACAGGGCTTTCAGTCTATCCACGTTGGTCATAATTTTTAGGCCATGTATCTTCTTAGTGAGAAACCTCTGTGGTGTTTCCAGTTGCTGCAGGTGTCTGGTGAGATACACACAGAACAGGGAGCATTGTACTCTATTAATGGTCTGATTAGGGTCGAGTAAAGTGGGGTTGTAACATACTTAGACCTGGATGTGATGCTTTTCCTTATGAGATGTGCATTGCTTAAGGCTTTCCTTACCACTGCAGAAACATGTGTTTCCCAGATATTGCACTACTGGGTTTGAGCTTAGAGGGCTGCTGCCAATATTGTAATCGACGGAGAATTCCATTTTGCCAAATGGGATAATAGTGCACTTTTTCATGTTTAGTTTTAGACTGTGACTTTGGCACCAGTCATTTGCTTGTTTTACCCCCTCCTGTAATATGTTAACATCATTGGGGGACTCGATGGTTCTGCCTAGCTTACAATCATCAGCACACATAGTAAGCCAAAGGCCATCTACCTTAACCTGACTTCTAAGAAATAGATTTCAAATAATAAAGGACCCAGTACAGGTCCTTGCAGCACACTAGTGATAGGTCTACTGGTAGAGAAGGGGTCACCAACTTTGACAGTATGCGTTCTGTTTGTCAGTCAGTTAGCAACACATCTAGTGATGTAAGGGTTAACACCTAGTTTTTTTTTAATTCCTCCAAATCTTTTGGGTTTCTAATACCATGATGAGAATGGACCCCATTTCTATGTCAAAGCATGATTAAAATTCACGAAATTGGTATTGTTTCAGTCTTTGATGTCAGCCAAAAGTAGTCTTCATAGCACTTGCAATGTGCCCAGTAATGACTCCTTCTGCAATTCATATGGGCTTACATGGACTAGTAACATATCTAAATATGATTGTAGATTCTATTTTATAAGACCCATTGCAACGACTACTATTGCAACTGTTTGGGTGTCTTTCCTCCGCATTGCTCTCATTTCTGCCTACACATCCTGATATTTTATGACTCTGTGTCCCTGTGTACACAAGACACTATAGTCGCTGGGTGTGGTGATTTCAATGATCAATGCTTATTTTGTCTTCTTTTTATGGTTTTTTACCATCTATGTTTTGAACTGTTGGTAATGGGTGATCCCATGTGATATAAACTTCATCTTTTTCTATGATGCTTTGTGGTACATGTTTCCAGTGTTTTTCAGCCACTTCAGTAGCCCATTGTTTGAATAATCCCCGGTTCAATACTCTTAGGTTCATAGGTAGATACTAGGCTATCGGCCCAAGGGCCTACGTAAGCCTAGCCAACAAGGTTCCCTGGCTTATGCCACCCAAGAAAGTTATTTTCCTGTGCCACTGTTGAGCAGAGACACAGAAGTGATCCCTGGGGTGTATTTCCTATTTTCCCATCCACTCATCAAGATTTTTCTTGAAGAGTGCTAATGAGGAACTTTGCTTGACATAGATGGGTAGCCTGTTCCAGAGTATGGGAAGTCTCTGGGATAGGAATCTATCCCTCCAGCATGTCCTGTTTATTGTGGTGACAAGGTTTAGGTCCCTAGAGCGTGTAGTTCGGAGGGATTGGGATTTCATTAGGTGTAGCATATCCAACAGCTCTGGGTTTGACATAGCTTTATATGTTAGGCAGAGATCACCTCAGAGTAGGCAATATGCTACGGAGTAAAGCTGGAGTTTTTTGAGACGGTCAGTGTAGGGCATTTGTTTGAAGCCAGTAATCCTCTTTGTGAGGTACTTCTGTGGCCTTTCCAGCTGCTGCAGATGTCTTGTGAGGTACATTCTAAAAGGGGCATTGTACTCTATAATGGTTCTAATGAGTGTCAAGTAGAGAGGAACAATGACCTCTTTTTTCCTGGATGAGAACCATTTTATGATGAGGTGTGCCACATAGAAGGACTTTGTGACTACTGTGGCAATGTGACTATCAAAAGAGAAACTACTGTCCACCTGGGCCCCAAGGTCTCTTATCACACATTCTGTGTAAAGTAGATTGCTGCCTATGTGGTAGTTCATGGGTACAGAGTTTTTACCAAAGGGGATGACACTGCACTTTTTGGCATTGAGCTTGAGGCCTTGGCTCTGACACCAGGCATCTGTCTCAGCGAGGCCCTTCTGTAGGATGTCCACATCATTTGGGGACTTGACTATGGCTCCTAGTTTGCAGTCATCTGCAAAGTTCGTTAGCCAGAGGCCTTCTGTGTTAGCCTGTATTTCAGAGAAGTAGATATCAAACAGGAGAGGTCCCAGGACGGAAACCTGTGGTACTCCACCTGTCACTGCTTTGAGGTCAGATTTGGAGTCTGCAACTTTTACAGTGTGGGTTCTGTCAGTGAGCCAGTTTGCAACCCATCTTGTGGCGTAGGGATTTATACCGAGTTTAGTGAGTTTAGCTATAATTCCAGAATGGGGGATGGTGTCGAAAGCCTTGGTGATGTCAGGATAGGCTGTGTGAACCTCCTTACCCTCATTTATGGCTTTGGTGACTGCCTCAAAGAAGTTGATCAGGTTCAGGAGGCATGATCTGCCTTTCACAAACCCGAACTGGGTGGGATTCAGAGTTTGGAGGTTACCAATGTCTTTGTTTATGAGTTCCATGATGATACGTTCCATGGCCTTGCAGACCAGGCTCATCAGGCTAATAGATCTATAGTTCCTGGGCTCAGTGGTGGCTCCTCCTTTGTGGAGTGGGATAACTGTTGCTGTGCACCATTCAGTGGACACAAAGCCTGATGCAAGGCTATTATTGAACATGGTGCTTAAGTGGGGAGCCAGTTTGTTCTGAAGTTCATGTGAAACGCAGCCTGGGATGTTGTCCGGTCCCATGCATCTATTACCTGCGTAGTTGTGATTACAGGGACTCTGCATTCTTCCTGTATAGATATGGGCCCTTTAGGGGGTGGGGGTGAGGTAAAGTTAGCACTGAACCTATCAGTTGGTTCTGTAATTTTCATGCCATTATGCTGTAACTCAGAGTAGATCTGGGTGTTGCCATCGAGATTCTTGACATCGCTATAGAATGCTTTGTGGTTATCCTTAGAATTAGTGGCGATTTTGTTTTCATAGCTAGCTTTGGAGGATCTTATAAGGGATCTCAGCTACTTACTGAGGCTGACCAGGGAGCTCCTCCACTCATGGGATTTTACTCTCTTTTGCAACAGTTTCTTCCTCATTAGTGTTTCTTGCCACATTATTATGGCTTTCAGTATACAGTCCTTCTGCCATTAGTGTGTCACAACCAGCTATAAGGTGTGCGACTGTTTCCAATTCGGTTTTAAAAACCTACATTTGTCTGTTTCTTCCACATGTTCAATGGGTTTTGTAAATCAGTGTGTATGCAGCCCATTATCTTGGGCCACAATATTAACCTTTCATCTTTTGGTTTGAATTCACCTCTCCTTAAACATTCCTGTGTTCATTCCTGATCAACATGAGGTTCCTCCAGAAGTTTTCTATACTTGCAACTATATTTATGCATTTTCCATATTTCTTGCCTTCTCATCTGGTCATTCACCTTATATTCTTTCTTTTGTGTTTTGGCACATTCAATTACTACCTGATTTTTATCTACTTCTGGTTTGATTTCCATTCCTGCTTGATGCTGATATACTTCTGCTAAAGCACACAAGTCATCTTAGATTTATTCTCCTCATGTTTTAAAACTTTCACTATGTTTGGGTATTGTGAGGTCAGCAGATATGTGTGGAGTCCCATGATTGCAGATCTATACATGTAATCAGCTTCAAGGAGGCCCATCCCACCTTCAGAATGGGAAATATATAATCTTGGTATGCACTGATTTTTATAAATCATTCGGTGAGCTTGAAGCATCCTTCTTGTTTTCCTGTCTAATCTATCCAATACTTTTTGGGGCCAGTCAATCACTCCAAAACTGTAAGTTAGGACAGGAAGAGCAAATTGGTTTATAGCTTGGACTATGGATTTTGTTCCTAGATGTCAGTGCTGTTTTCAGGATTAACTTGTCTTCTAAAGTATTCCTTACTAAGTTTTATTCACATTTCTCATGTTTTATTGTTGACCCTTCATCAGTTCCCAAATATTTATACACTCCCTCTTGCTCAAGTTCTTTTATTTATTTATTTACATTTGTTGACCGGGAGTGTCCGACTGGACGTAGGTCCATTTTCAGCGGAGGCCCGGGGAGAAAAGTACCACAGTTAAAATGAACAGACAGTAGTTACATTGGATTACATAGCGATTAACAATTTAACATAGCAATTACTTACAACATATTTACAGATGAAGAACATAGTACACCAGTAGACAACTAGAATCTTTATCTGTGATGTACATAACAGACATTAACAACTGTTAAAGAAGTTCCTGCTGTATAATAAGTACTAGGCTTATGAGCATCTGAGCTTGCTATAATCAAGGTAGTTAGTGGAGTGGAAAGAAAGGTAGTATATCACATTCTTGTCCCAAACTAATGTTTTCCTAGTGCTGCAGTTTTCCTGCTTTTTAGGTTGCTTTTGCACATTTATCAAAACCAGATGACATGCTTATATCATCTGAAAATGATTTGACAACTTGCAGTTGTGCTTTCAGTTCCTCATCTGATAACCTATACAGTTTTAAATCATCTACAAAGAAAAGATGAGAAGTCTTTACACTTTGTTGTTTTCTAGGAGCCAAATTAAAGCCGTGGCCTAAGCGGTTAAGTAGAGAGCTTAATGGGTTAAGGGCAAGGCAGAATAGCAGCACTGACAGAGAGTCACCCTGGAATATCCACCTTTGAATTTTTATCCCTGGGATAATACTTTGTCCTTTATCATGGCTTAATTGCAGAGCGGTCTGCCAGTGTTTCATGGTCATTGTAATGTAGTCAGTCAGTGTTTACCTTATGTAGGTGCATTCACATTGTGTATTTAGAATAGCATGGCAGCCCAGCAGGCAGCAGCGAGCGGAGGAGCATGGAGCTTGTTTAAACTTTTAAGTTCTGCCAAGTGCTAGAAGCAAGTACTTCTGCAGTGCAGCGGAGCAAAGTCCGATGAGAAAACTTACACTCTCGCTGAGTCGCTGGCTGGATCCAGGTAACTAAAAAAAAAACATGCTGTGTAATGATGTCACATATGTCAGTCCTTATTGTCTAACAAGAAAGGCAAATGACTGATATAGCAAACAAACTGGAAAAAATGTGGAGATAAGTTACATTTTCTGCAACAAGGACTTGGTGAATGAATTTCAGAAGGGATGCTTTAATGTAATAGATTAGATTTATGTTTATGTCAACATCAGAAATGCGGCTGCCATGCAAATGGGCGGAAATTAAAGTGGTTTTAAAGTTATAACTGCTGTGTAATGAGCTCTGCATATTTTCTTTTCTTTACTAAGCTGTCAGGTTGGTAGTAAATTTGTTGTTGTACTGTTTAAATAGGTTATGAATATTGTTTAGAATAGAATACAAATGGACTTGTCTGTTGGACTTGGTCATGTAAAACATTCTACACCTTTACCCTACTTGCTTATTTAGTCTTTTAAAAGTCAATTGCTCAAGACTCCTCTCCAGTCATGAAATGAGTCAGTGGATGTAACAATCAAATGATGTACGTCTGAACTAAAGTACTCAAAGGATGTTCAGATGTTGAATCAATTCAAGAAGCTATTAGAGTTCTACTTGAGCACATCTCTTAACTGGTTTTGTAAAATAATTCAGGTTCAACAGGTATTCTACCCAGTAAATAATGTGTATCTTGTTTTAGCTAACTGCATTTTTTTTTCTTATTTACCGCCAACTGTTGAATTCTAGGGGGTTCTGTGTGTGTGTGTGTGTGTGTGTGTGTGTGTGTGTGTGTGTGTGTGTGTGTGTGTGTGTGTGTGTGAACAGCAGCAGTTGCTTTGCTTTTACTTAAGGAATCACAGCAGCAGCTGCTTTACTTTTACTTAATGCTGGTGTGTGTCTTTGCTTTTACTTAATAGTGTGTGTGTGTGTGTGTGTGTGTGTGTGTGTGTGTGTGTGTGTGTGTGTGTGTGTGTGTGTGTGTGTGCGTGTGCGCGTGTGCGCGTGTGCGTGTGTGCGTGTGTGCGTGTGTGTGTGTGTGTGTGTGAGACACAGCAGCAGTTGCTTTAAGCTGGGGTGCTTTGCTTTCACTTAATGCTACTGCAGCTTAAGGAAACACGGCAGTGTATGTGTGTTTACTTAATGGCTGGTGTTTCTTTGCTGGCAGCAGTTGCTTTATGCTGGGTTGCTTTGCTTTTACTTAATGCTATTGCGGCTTAAGGAAACATGGCAGTGTGTGTGTGTGTGTGTGTGTGTGTGTGTGTGTGTGTGTGTGTGTGTGTGTGTGTGTGTGTGTGTGTGTGTGTGTTTACTTAATAGCTGTTTTGAGTCTTTGCTGGCAGCAGTTACTTTATGCTTGGGTGTTTTGCTTTAACTTAATGCTATTGCAGCTTTAGGAAACACAACATAGCATTCCACCACCACCACTAGTGATTCAAGGGTTTTACAGAACGTCTAGAATGTTTGGCTCATGCATTTGGTCTGTTCCTCTTAAAATTTATGGTTTTCTGGCAAATCATTGAGAACTGAATTCACTAAATAATGGTGGTCATTTAAGTTTCAGTGTTTCTGTCTTTCAGGAAATGCATGGTAACACAAACCATATTATTCTAGCAACTTTTCTAAGGTTATGCAAGCAATGTTTAAAATGTTTCCTTGGTTTTGGGCCTTTGTCCCCCCTCCCCCAAACATGGGCCATATTTTGGTTGTCTGTTCTTCAGTTTGCATTTGAAAGTTGGTATCCCACAATTCCACAGGAATGGGCGGAGTTGCATAATTTTGCATGCAAATTGTACATTAATCAGTGTACAGATTTGTACCTTTTTTCATAGGCACTTGTCCAGATTTTTTATGTTTCTAGGGTGAGAGGTATAGTCTGTTCTAATCCTGCACATTGCTTTGATCATGTTTATCTTTCTTAGTATTTTTATTGATCTGTTCCCTCTTCTATATTCTTCTGACAGCGACACGTCTTGCCCTAATTGCTTTATATTTTTCTCTGTTCGATACTTCCATGATGGTTTTCGACTTCTCCCTTCCTTTCCCTCACTACCCTATGTTCTTGTGGTAGAACTTTATCAGTTTACTTCTGTTATATCACATGGATCTCTATGGACAGTCCTAATTACTGTGTTCATTAGTTTTATCAAACTTCTGATTTTTTGGGTTTTTTGACCTTCTGCAGTTTATTTCTTTCATTGAGCTTAATATGTTTATCTATGTCTAATAACTCAAACAACTCTTTTCTTAGCTCATTTTCTTCTAAACTGAGGGCACATATTTTTGTTTTCCATTTCCTGTGGGCATTCTATAGCATCTTCCTGTGGCACATTCTCTTCAGTTTCATCCTGTGCCATCCATTGCTCTGTTATATAGGAACTCACTAGCCTATCACTCCTCACCATTGACTGCATCACAGTTTCTACAATTTCCTGTTCCTTCCTTTGCTGTCCAGCTTCAAGTGAATGTTTATACTGGTTTCCTGTGGAAGACTCCAAAATATCTTCATATGGCATGTGACCAATTGCTTTCCATTCCACTGGTTTCCACTTTGTTTTGATATATATTGCTGTATCCTGTTGTGGTACATTCTGAATTAAATTTTGACACCTAGCTGGGAGAGCTTTTCAATGATGCCTAAGCGGGGAATTGTGTCAAAGGTTTTGGTTAAAACCAGATAGGTGGTATTCACTGCATTACTTTCATTCAGGGCTTTAGTAACTTTCTCTAAGAAGTCTATCAAGTTCATTAAATACATCTACCCTTAACAATGCCAAATTGGGTTGCATCTAGAGTTTGAAAGTCACCTATGTGCTTGTTGATAAGGTCCATGGTGATCCTTTCCATGGCCTTGTAGAGAGGCTGATTACACTTATGGGGCTATAGTTCCCAGGATTGGTTGATGGCCCCCCTTTAATTAATGGTATGCTCTCCATTCTGCTAGTGCAAAGCCAGTTCTCAAGCTGTGGTTAAGGAGAACCGCAAATGGGTCAGCTAGGATCTTTTTTACACTGCTTAGTAAGCAACCTGGGATGTTGTCTGGTTCCAATGAGGCCATATTTTTGGTCTTGACGAGAGCAGATATGACTTGATCTCTAGAGATACTATGTAGAAAATTGGTGGCAGGTATGCTTTGGGGTATGGCTGGTTGGGATAGGGAGGTGAAGTTTGCACCAAATCTGTCAGCTAGCAGGTTGGCAATTTCCTTCAGTATAGTGTGAGTGGCACCATCTACCATCAGTTTGGTACATAGCTGGACTCTCTCTTTTAGATTTTGGACATAGTTAAAGAATGCCTTATGACTGTCCTTGGCTAGGGATGCTATTTTAGCTTCATAATTAGCTTTAGAGGACTTTAAAAGACTTCTGATTTGCTTGTTCAGTCTGTGGAGGGAAGCCTTCCTCTGCAAAGTCAGTTGTCTCGTGTTCTTGCACACCAGTTTCTTCCTTTTATTATACAATCTGTTCATAGTAGATGTCCACCTAGGTAGCTTGTTTTTTTTGGGAAAGCTTGGCTTTAATTCGATCAGGTACAGCAGTTGCTAATATGATTATACAGGGCATTTGTGTACATCTCTGCATAAGACTCCTTATTGCCTGTGATTGTAGGGAGTATAACATTTTTATACCATCACCTAGTAAGTTGTAGTTTGCTTTGGAGTAGTTTCTTATTTTTTTGCTGCTTTGAGAGTGTTTGGTCCAATAGTTACTTTTAATGACACTGATTTATGATTCAACCTTACCAAGGAGGGCATCACACAGGAGGCAATGCAGTGACAGCCCATGTTGGTGAGTACTATGTCAAGGAAATTAGAATCCCTTGCGTGGATGCAAAATATCTGTTTCAGAGCATTTGCATTTACAAAGACCAGGAACCTCTGAGAGAGCATGTTTGAGCTTGTGTATGTTACTCAGTCGATAGAGTGTTAATTGAAATCTCCCATGACTAAGATGTTGGGCAGTATGATGAGTGACTCCAATAAGTCCAGGTAGGCATGTGTGCATTTCTTGGTTGATGGATAGAGGCCTATAGCTAGCAATGATGTGATAGCGTGTTTTTCCTATAATTAATTGGGCATGGAGTAGGTCATGAGAGTTGTACTGTTTGACCAGTCTTGAGGTGTACTTGGCTTAAATGAAGATGGATACACCTCCACCTTTGGTTCTTTCACACTCATTCTGTGTTCTGAACATGTGGAAAGCATTGTAGCCTTGCATAGCTGGGGTGCTCATTGTGGCTTTGAACCATGTTTCAATGAATGTTTAGACATCAGCATCTTCCAAGGTGAGTAGTGCTTCCAATGAGTGCAGTTTCTGTTTAGACTCCTAGCATTAAGCAGCAGAACCTTATGTTTGTCTCAAGTGGATTTTTTTATATCGGAAATGTTGTCATTTTGACACTGCCTAAAAAGGCACTATGGGAAAAGCAAGCATCTTAGCCAGTATCTGAAAGCATAGGGGAGACCGGTGTTGACCATCTCTGACATAGCAGTATGTCCTGAAGATCACGTCTTCTCAAGCTGACAAATACTGGATCCCCCTGGAATAAAACCGGAAGCTAAGCCAGTTGTTGAATTCAATCATTTTTTGTTTATTGTTATGGCATCATTCTGGGTGAAGGTAGAATGCTGCTTAGGGCTAGGGTCATATCTGCCTGGGACACAATCTGGGAGTTCAGTCATGTCTCTCTTCATATACTCCAGGGAGGTACATCTCAAGTCATTCACCCCAACATGGATAATGGCAGAGTCATGATGGCACTTGCTTTTGAGTGACCTGAGTGCATGCATGATCTGACAGATCCTGGAACCTGATAGACATCTGACTGTGACTTTCACGTTGTCCAGCCTGGTGATGGGGGACATCTGTCTCTATGGAGTCTCCTGTGACCAAGACATTAGGTTTTGAGGTGTTTTGCATTAGGGGCTTATTTGGCAAGACACTGATATGTGTGTTGTTACTGTATGTGTGGTGACTTCTATACATGTTGAGATGTGTGCAGATAATTTGCCCTTGGGAGGTCTCTGATCTTTTGGTAGGCTTCTAGTGAGTAGCTCCGCATATATGGGTTTATGTTTTCTGTCCTGAACTTGTGTGAGAGGTGAAGTACATGAGCTGGCAACCTGTTTCATGTCTTGTTTTTTGTTACATGAGAGGATTGTTTCCAAACTGATAGTGTAATTACATCTCTCACATATGCTATTTGTTGATTTCAGGAATAAGTAGTTGTCAGTATACATGAGGAATTTATTACATTGCCTCATGATGCCCAAGTCAATCAGACTGGCCAGAGAAATAGTGGGAAGGTGACCATCCATAATGGCAGGTCTATACCATAGTACTGTTGGGGACTGGGTATGGTAGATCAGTTTATGATGTAGGAATAACAGAGGGGCTTATTCTGTTGATTGTTTAGTGTGAAGAGCTGTAGTGATGCTGCTCAGTTTGCAGCGGAGTTGCCTGCTGAAAAAGAGATGACTTGGAAGGGTTCTACTGACAGGCATCTAGGGAAAATGTACATTTCCTGGTGTTTGCCTCTATACAAGGCAGTGCTAATCCCTGTTGTGTGATGTTCAGCTATGCACAAATTCAAGGCTTAAATACATGTGAAATTCAACAGTTTTATGACAAACTACCAATGGCAACTACCCAAAGTGAGCCTTTCTCACACAATCCCCAACTCAGATGGAACCTGAGCTACACACTTCTACCACAAAGATGCAGGGAGGCCTTCTTAATGTAAGGTGGCTAGTTTAGAGCACAGTGATACCAAACAGTTTAGATTCAGCAAGTCTGAATCTAGCCTATGGTATATAAGGCAGTAGTACAGAATTTCAAAGTTCAGAAAAAAAGCAGACACAGTCAGCAAAAATGAAGCATTCTAATAAATACAGTTAACAAAGTGCAATACAGGTTTAAATATATTAATTTTTCAGTTGATTGCAGTGGGTGCCTTGGATTTCAGTTCAGATGCACTCCAGATCTCTGACTAAAGTCACCAAACTCTGACTCTTTCTCCAGCAATCCCAAACGCAGATGGAACCTGTCTTTATAAACTCTGCAAATGTAACTCTTGAAAGATTCCCATCAAAGCTTAGGTACCTTGGTTAATGAGATAGACATAAAAAATATCTTGTATCACCATCAAGTCTTTCATAGCAGCCTCATCAGAAAATAAGGTAAAGTCTATATTATACATCAAAGACTTCCCTACCCATTACCTAATATAGCCACACAAATCTCTACAGCAGCATAGTCAGAAAATGTATGTACCTCACTGACCACTCTGGTCACCTCCTCTATAACTTTGTGAAATGGAAAAAAGAAAAAAAAAAAAGCTACCTCACCCTCTACTGGGGCATATCAGAGCAAATCCTTCCTCATCAGGATGTATAGTGTAGCAAACATGTAGAAGCTCAATAACTTTTATAAAATAATTTGGCACCCCTGAGCTCTTAGATGCCACTTAGATATAAACTAACATCTATTCATGCAAACATACTGTCAACTAAAATATAGAAAGCCCCTCAACTAATCCAATCTATAGCCTTATAAACATTTGTTAGATATACTACCCATACAGTAACTTGCATACTTAAGGTAAATATATAATATGGTGTTTTCTTGCTGTTGAAAATGGTTGTTTGAGTCATTGGTGCTGAATTATTAATCATTCAAAGCAAAACTATTTAAACATTTCAAATGTTATCCTGAAAAGAAATGGCTAAAACTAAAACATTGCTAATTATCATACACCAGTAGCCATTTCTCTCCCACAGCTTAATGCACAAGGAATTCTTAGCTCTTAGGCACACAATACTTATCAGAGAAAGCCCATTTGACATTTTATATTGTGTATCTATCATAAACATTTGTTTTAATAATTTCATATTTTCAAAGGTCACAATCATAGCATTTAGAAAGAGTCTGTACATTTTATTTGCTCCTTTATAAATTCATTGAGTGGGCATAATTCTTGAGCATTTTTAATGATTATGTCTTTCACTACTATTTTTTTCTTACCAGACTATTTCAGAGTTTTTACATTATTAGTTTCCTTAATTTTGTTTCCAGCCATGCTTTCCTTCTCTCTCTCTTTATATATATATATATATATATATATATATATATATATATATATATATATATATATATATATAAATTCAAGAAGTTGTAAAATCCTGTTTCCATCTCGCCCTCCCTTCCAGTTATAGCATACATGCCTACACATATATTCAAATACACATTTCATTTCTCTTGGGATATGGAAGAAATTTCCATTACAGATGTCATTCTTATTGAAATTTCAGACAGTTATTCTCAGGAGGCAGCTATAGTAATGCTTTCTTACAGAACTCACATGTTTTACAGGATATGTGCAATTATCTGAGTCAATGAAGCTTTATTCTTTATTCTAATTTAAGCCTGCAGCTTCCTCCATTGAGAATGTAATCTGTCACTGCTTTCACTTATATTTTGACCTAGTTTCTAAAATATAACACTGCATTTATGTAAAAGAATTAACTTATAACTGCCTGCTGTCTTAGCAGTTTTCCTGTAGCTGCCTAGCGCAATATACTTGTATACTTTTAAAGCTCACTATTAATGCAAGATAATGAAGACATATTTTTCGCAATTTTTTTGTCTATTAATTTTACAGTTCCTTACTTAAATTCTTTAATTTTCATTTATCAAGTTGCACAGTTATTATTTCTGGGGATATATATTTTTAAAAGGAAGCTTCCGATCCAGGCATGTGAAAAAAATCCATAGTTTGTTTCAGTATATTTTATATATCTACAATATCTGGCCTTGTTTTCATGGTACAGTTCCAGATCATAGCTTGCACTTGTTTTGTGGTTTCCAGTGCTGCAAAAACCCAGCAAGTCTGCTTGAGGGAGCAGAGAACTGTCTGTTAAAAAATAAATAATACAAAGGCACACAGGCATGTACACATGCTCTCTCACACACACGCATATTTATATGTATGTGTGTGTGTGTGTGTGTGTGTGTGTGTGTGTGTGTGTATCTCTCTCACTATATATATATATATATATATATATATATATATATATATATATATATATATATATACACACACACACTTCCTGAGCTAATTGTTGAATTGTAATATTACTGATACATTTTCAGTCTGTGCTACCTGCATGTTTATGTAACATTGCCTGGGATTCAGAAAATGTAGCTGCATTCTGGTATGATGACCTGTATGATGAGCAGCCACCTGCAGGGTAGTGCAGATCAGAGACACCCATAAAACTAGCAGCAAAGATGGACACAGTATATAATAATGGAGATATAATGACATGTTAACAGGGAAAATTATTAAAATGAGCAACCTGGTATATAGAAATAAAGATCAAGATGTCACAGTGATTCAGAAACATATTAACAGTATACAGTGCAGCTGCTCATACAATGGAGTTAAATTACACAGATTCCTGGTGTTCATGTTGAGGGAACTACAAAAAAAAATGAAAAAGAATGTACCAATTGCAATAACAAGTGATAAAAAAAACCTGGAACCATTTGCAATCTTCTACTTTATATTTATTCCAAATTAAATGAAAACATACCCTGAATATACCACAAAATTATGTTAAGCTACAATGCTTTTTGTCCCTGCACTTTACCATGGGACTGCATCAAAACAAATAAAACACTCCACTCTTATTCTTCGCGTTATATTGATTTACTCAATTAATCACTCAAATAAGTATGTAATTAAATAGATGTATGAATATTTAACAACATTCCTTATTTTAAAAAATATACATATATTAAAAACCAAAATGTTGATTTAAAAAGAGAGAACATATAAAAACCTTTATAATCACGTACTGACAGTCACATAAACTTAGTATATGTATATAAAGTACACTCTTGTTAAATACTGTTATTGAAAACTTATGACAATATAAACATAAATTAACATTGTGAAATAGCTTAAATAATGGAGAGCAAAAATATATTCTTATATTAACTTAGGGACTCCTGAAACTGTTCTAACAACTTATAATTTTGCAGCTCTTTTGTTTCAACACTGGCATCAAAGACAGTTGTTTATACCAGGGTAATTTGTAGCATGCAGTTTCAGTTGCCATAAGAGTTCATTAGACTCATTATCCTCCCAAGCACTAAATGAATATACGAATATATCCATACACTTTTTAATTAATTACATAATTATTGATCGAGTAACACTATATAAGGTCAAGAATACAGAGTGGAGTGTTTTTTGTTCTCATGAAGCCTCGTGGTAAAGTGCAGGGACAAGAAAAGTATTGTAGCTTAAACTGGTTGTGGTATATTTTTTTATTTAATTTAGAATAAATGTAACATACAACGGAAATTGTTGGTGGTTGCAGGTGGTTTTATCACTTGTTCATTGTGATTGGAACATTCTTTTTGGTTTTTGGTGAGTTTCATTGTGTACTTGTGCAGTTTTTTTTTTTTTCTTTGGAGTGGGAATTGCAAAAAACGTTAGGGGTTGATGCCACATTAGCAAATGTTTATTTCTAACATGCTCTAATCACAGCCACAAGTCACAGCAGTGCATGCCATCACCCCTGGAGGAGCAGTGACATCCATCCTGGCATAAAGTATTATCCAGTTCATGACACAGACATTGTGAATCATTATAAAATGGATAGGAAATCTGTGAAAGATTTAGTGGAAATGCATCAGCTTCATCTATAGGCCTGTGTGAGTTAAAGGCCAGTGATACCAAAGTGTGTGCTGTTTTACACATACTAGCAACATACTAGGGACAGAGCATATGTATTGCAAGTATCTGCCACAAGAATTCTCTACCAGCTCCTTGATGCCATGCTGCAGTGTGGTGGGTACCATATGTGATTTCCACATGCAGCAGAGGAGAGTGATAACACAGTGTGAGACTTCCATAATGTAGCCCATTTCTTTGTGGTTCTGGGTGCCATAAACTGCATCCACATTGAAACTAAGTTCTATCCTGTGAAAACAGGATAGAGGTACCTGAATCTCAAAGAGTGTCATCATGTCATTTGCCAAGTGGTCTGTAATGCACAGGATATCATCTATAATGTGTAAGCAGGTCACCCAGGTAATTTCCATGACATCACATATAACAAACCCATTTTAAAAGGATGATTTCAAAAAGTGATATATTTTGGCAATGCTGGATATGCTTTGAGATTCTAGCTGATTTCACTCATCAGACATCCACAGAATGAAGCACTCCAGGTGTACAGTTCTACACATTTGCATACACGGTACATAACTGAACATGTGTTTGGGCTGCTGAGGACAGACATTCATATTCACTTTCTGGATTCATCAGACAGTGTAATGCACTATGTTCCTGGCACCTGTACACAAATATGTACTGTTTGTGCAATGCTACATAATTTGAAAATGAGGAAGCAGACAGCAAAGAGTCTAGTTGAAAAAGGAGAAGAATGTAAAACACCAGGCACTAAAGGCAGAGCCCGATGAGAAGGCACTGGAGTAGGCAGCTGCTGGGGGTGACTGTGCTAGACAGAGGCTGGCACAGCATGCTATGGCACTGGTAAAGAGGCAGTGCTCATTCATAGCTATGGCTTTCTAGGATGGCTTAATAAAAGATACACTACAGTGAAGAAATGGATGCAGAGCAAACACCAGACTGCACTTACCCCAGCATACATTGTTTATTCTATGAATCATAAACAGGTAAACCAAGTAACAATGCACAGAGTGCAGGGCGAATGTATCATCAACTGTGAGGGTGGGATGGGGAGCAGATGCATGAATGCTTTTCACAGGGAGATGTGTGAGAATGCAGGAGATATAGGAAAAACAGGGCAGGTGTGTGTGTGTATGTATGGGTTATGCTGCAGCGAGGAGGGGGGCCATAATGGGAGAGGTGCTTCAGAGGCCCATTATCTCATGAAGTGTGTGTGATATAGTGCTGCCACTGGTAGTGTAACTGTGTGTCTGCCGGAGTACAGCCTCAGCAGAAGGTGCACCACTACATGGCAAACCATGGACAGGTCTAGGGCATGCATGGCAGAGTTGAACATCCCATGAATGCACAGATATAGATGTGGTACTGCCTCTACCATTAGTAGAACTAATGACATCATACACCTGACTAGATGTTGACATGTGCTTCAACTATAATTGATGTTGAGCACCAGATTTGCAACTCCCAGAACTGCCATTACTCAAGGGATTTCTCTCCTTGGTGTAGATACCATCACAACAGATGTAGCAGTATGTGTCCTTGTGCTGCTTGAGCATGGTCTACCACATCTTTATCCATGATTACCACCATCCATAGATGTACTGGTGGAACAGCATCATGAATGGCATTTCATATTAAGCTGGCCTCAAGAAGATATGGCACATTCCAAAAGATGATTTAGTCTATCAAGACAGTCACACATGTAGACCATGCCTTCACAGAGGTCACCCACACACCCAGCATCAGCCTAGCAAACTCTGCTCTGACTGTGGTGGTACTACCCTGTCCTTCCATGGTGACCCTGTTCATATGTTGAGTTGCAGCTATTGATACACCAGCTTCAGAAGAGGTTGGCAATCATCTCCACTGAGATACAGTACTCATCCCAGCATATGTGTATGTCCCTTGTCCACTGGAGCTACCTACAGTTACCAAAAAGACTCCAGTATAAGGTTCTGTAAATTCTTAACTTTGAATATTCCCAGCAGCCTGTCCTTTCTGCACATTGTGTGTTTCCTGAGTGTCCACAAGCATAGATTCTGTGTTAATGAAATGCATAGTAGATGCAGGAGTTGCATTTACCATGTTCACACACACACATTGTACCCCTGAGTTTTCCAGCTCATGCT
The DNA here is from genome assembly GCF_019279795.1 of Protopterus annectens. NCBI lineage: Eukaryota > Metazoa > Chordata > Ceratodontiformes > Protopteridae > Protopterus > Protopterus annectens. Next base: position 1,998,230,746 of record NC_056735.1, read on the forward strand.
TGCCATTCTCTAACCTCAGGCAGTGGCAACTCCACAGTGGTGGTGCCATATAGAGAATCACCTGTGAACACAGCAAAGTACCTCAGAATGTGTAAGTAAAGCCCTGTGTTAGATGTATGCTATGAAATTAAGTGTTGAATAGTTGGTCATGAAACAACACAGGTAAGTACAATATCTTGATCAGAGGGTTGTAGCAGTGTAATCTCTGATGCTGCAATATAACACACATAGATAACATTACCAACTAGACAAAAGATGAATGGTTATAGAGGATCTATATGTGCTGCTGCAAAGAAATAGTTATACATAGATGCAACATTTTCAGAGGAAATTCATGGTGAATATGTGCCCCAACAATAGGCACCACACTGTAGGACCTATCTGAGATGTCAGTGCCTCTGAAGGAGACAGGGAACACCTCCATGTCTATTAAAGGTGTTTTAGCTGATGCCCCAACAACTGTCAATCTACCTTCATATGCCAGGTGGGCAGCTTGTTGTTGTGCTGCATAAATGATGTCACCTACCTTGCATCATATGATTACATTTGGATGGTTCTGGGCACCAGCAATGCTTATATCTATTATAATATTTTCCCAGGCATGGGCACAGTAGACATGGCTGGCTGCATCCAATCCAAAGAGTTGTTGGCCATGGAGACCCTAGATGAGAAATCCATTTTCAGCATCCAAGAATGTGGCCCGCCTCATGAGTTTGCCAGCAGGAACTTCAATATGCTTCTCCTTAGCTAGTCATCTAGATATTGATCTATATGTGTTGAAAACACTGGTATAAACATCATGGTTTGAAGTGTCCCACAAATTCTCTTTTAGCAATATTATCTTCTGAGTGCAAATTACAACCACAGGATGCGTAACTTGCATATGTGATCTGAGGAAGCACAGATGGATGTTTTTTTCCACTTAAGGTTCACAATCCTTCCACACAGCAGCAACTACCTATACTACAGTTGCTTCTCTCAGTTCACTTTTGTTTTATAACCCCTTGAAAATATTGTTGAACTGTATATGTGGCTAAGTAATGAAGCACCTATCAGTGCAGAGCAGTTTCATAACTTAAGATGAAAATGTTGAGATTTACCTTGTTAAAATTTAAGCAGATGTTCTTTTTAGGAATGTGGTAAGCTCTGCTTCATGGCCTCTTCCATAGCACATTTAGGTTCAGTGCTTTCTCATCCTAATTTATGTGTATGGTGTGATAAATATGCAGATGAGGGATTAACATAGGTTCATAGAATGTTATTTAGGTTCATAGACTGGTACTAGGCTAACTGCCCTTGTGAGTCATTTTAAACCTAGTCATTTACCCCATAGGGGAATCAAACCCTGTACCTTGTGTCTGTAAGGTAAACACCTTAACCTTTATGCCAACTTCCCACCCATAGAAATGTTTCTTAATTGCTCAATTTTCCCAATGTGCATACTCACCTAACTCTATGCTAAGGTTTATACTGTGCTGTGTGCAAGCTTGGGCACCTACAGACAGCACTATGCATGGGATACCTATCATGTCATGGAAGATCCAATTTGCCGAACATCTATTCATCAAAATTAAATCATTGAATAGAGTTTCAGCAAAGGATTACATCATCATTTTTTTTTTCCTAGGGAAGGGAGTTAATTGGCTGTTGTAAGAAATGTACCCTTTTCCACAATGTAATGTGATCTCAGAGTTGGAATATATAATTAGAGGGGTTGGGGGGCTTTGATGAAATGATATAGACCCCTGTGCATGTGCAGTTCAGCTTGTGGCTCTACAGAAATATCTGTAATTTGAGAGGGCATGTACTGAAAGTAGATTTGCTGTAATGCACAGTTCACTGCCAACATGCACAAGCAAACTGGTCTGTCATATTTCATACCTCATGCTTCCATGTTTAGACATTATCATATATTATTTATATCTGGTTGGTCCACCAACCAGTGTATCAAATGAGCTGCCACCATCATGTGATATATGCCACACCCAAAATCTAGTGTGACTGAGAATTTGCTACCATTTGTCACTGCATTTTGTCATATGCTTAACAGTGGCATTTACAGGATATACATTCCATGCATAAAAGTGGTATGCAGAGGAATCAAATATATTTTTCCACCTACTACAACAAAATTGCAGGCAAATGCTCATGGAAGAAAAGATATGAAGTCTCTAAATATAAACTAGAGGTCTGGAACAGCTTAGCCAAATAGTTGTCACATGCTATGGGGATCTTCCACAATAAAAATTATGCTGTCACCACTGCAATGACCTCAGGAGACAGAATCCCAAACTCCTGGACTAATATGAGTCAGAGGATGCAGCTCACCAATCACATATGTATTGTAACTAATTCCTGATTTGCCACCAAAAGTAACCAACTCTCCTTTGGTGTGGAAAAATAGAAGGTTGTGGCTTGTATTCTCACATCAGATAATTGGATTAATTTTCAACTATTGGCACCGCAGCACAAAATAAGGCAGTTGTTGCACTCCTAAATGTGTTGTCCTTTGGATGAGATGCTAAACAGAGGTACCATTTTCTGAGCAGGTGTAACGTAGTTAGACAGAAAAAAATCCCATGGCAATTATTAAAAAGAGTTTATAGTTTTTTGCAGCAATAACAAATTAAATTAACATATTTACATGTTATTCACTAAAGCAATAATTTTGAAATCATCTGGTTATAATTGCAAGCCTTATTATGTAACACATAGATACATGCATCTTTCATTCCATATTCTTGAAAGTCTTCTCTACCTCTCTACACAAACACACACACACACACACACACACACACACACACACACACGCACACACACACACACACACACACACACACACATATATATATATATATATATATATATATATATATAGATAGATATGTATGAAAATCCAAATAAAAACTTCCTTTTGTGTCATATATCTATATGCAATTATTTCATTTGACTGTAAGATATTCAAAAAAAGCATAATTGCCTGTAGCCTCGGTGGTACAGCGATAGCATTGTTGCCTCACAGCAAGAGGTTCTCCTGTTCGATTCTCGGCAGGAGTGCCTTCTGTGTGGAGTCTGCATGTCCTCCCCGTGGTTGAGTTGCCTCCGAAAGACATGCGTGAATGGGCGTGCCTTCTCTGAAAATATTTCATCCAATTGCTTATATGATAACAAGGATTTAAATGGTAATTTGTTTTGCCTAATCTTCAAAAAATGTTTTAAATAAAATATTTTGCAAACCACTGAAGTCTTTGATGGACACATTGTTGTAATATAATATCAGATTGATCCCATAAAGTAGTGCCAAAACAACAACAACAACAGGAAATACATATAACATATCTTGTCCAATTAAAATTTTCACCAATAACCTTATTAAAATTAATTTCTCTTTTGAGATAAACATTTGCATAATATTTTCATATCATAATCAATATGTTTAATATGTTGAACACACTTATTCCATCTATCTAATAATGTGTCAGAATAATCTGACAAAATCATGGGAAAAAAGAATCACCAACCACCTTTAATAATATCTGTATAAAAGCAACTATATGTTGCAGTACCAGATGGATTATATTTAAGTTTCCATCCTTCTTATCTCTGTATAAAATCTAGAAGCCCATATTCCAGAGAGAAAAGAAAATGCTCAGTAATTTTAAAATCTCTCTGTTAAACAAAGTGCTAGTACTTAAAAATGCATATTTTCTGAAAATGTATAAAAAATCATTGGTATTGCTTTCAATTTAAGTACATGGTCTCGTATCTCCTGTAAATCTTTATGACAAATCTCATCAGGTTTATGTTAAGTATAAGAAATTCCTAAAATCTAAATGTAAATTAAAACCTTACAATAGTTCACAATAGTCTTTTTATTCCAAAACCTACATTTTCATCAAATTCACATCTAAACACAACAAATAAAACATCTTAGTAATGGTCTAAAAAGCCTTTATAACATTTTGAAAATAATCAGTATAAATTATCACATTATCTGCATACATTAATAAAGGAGAAAAATGACTACCAAGTCTTTGATTTAAAAAATATACAAATTGACTCACACACACACATATATATATATATATATATATATATATATATATATATATATATATATATATATATATATTGCATTGTACTTAATAGAAATTGATTAAGGATGGGTTCGACCTGATCTGTACCCGCTCAGGCTATTTATAAATGACCTAGTATACATATTATTAGATCCCTATGAAATCCAAGAATCAAATGACTTTCCAAAATAATTGCTACTTAAACTCTAGAAGAGTAATTCATGACATACTGAAAAATAAGCTTTAGTACATCCAATAAGCATATTAAACATTTCTGACTCCCTTTTCCAAACCACCCCATGTAATCTTTGACTGCCCATAATTCACCATTAGTACAAAGAGACACTCCTTCACCTTGTAACACAGCTGGTAAGCAATGATTTAAGTGTGCCTTCAGTCTTCTTATGTAACATCTAAGCAAGCAAGTTACAATCACAATTTAACAGCGATATAAGTCTCTAATTATTCACATTATCTCTATCTTCTCCTTGTCAAATAAAGAAAAAAAAACTACAACAATAAGTGCATCCAAATTGTGCACATAATTTGCTATTAACCCCTTAAAAATCATTATATACTTTTGAATTCTAAAGCTAACTGCCAAGTTTTTAACTGCATGTAGAGAAAATATGACACTTCATCTTCATCGGGAGGTTTTCCAGCAAACTATTTGAGTGGCTATCTGAAATGCAAAAACTCTGTGTGGTTTCTCTATCTCTTTTTATTAACATTCCATGCTTGTGAAATGTATCAAAAAGGTTTAAACAAAGAATATTTCTTAAAATTACTTAAAAGCCATACTTCAACTGTTGTTAAAGTATCACTGGTACTGCAACACATTTTAATACTCTCATCCTTAACAACTGATAATTTCTCGTGACTATTCTGTTATGAAAAGTAATTGGAAGACTATCTTCCCCTAGACATCTTCTAGAATACTCATATTGTGTAATGATAATGTTTTTCTTTTTTTAGTTAAACTGCAGAATTTGTACTTTTAACATTAACCCATTATTAACCTCAATTTCATTGTGCATACAAACATAGTCATTTTTGCATTTTCCTCCCTTAGAAGAAATGTTTATATTATGTGACAAATTTCGGTTTAAGTCACCAATCTAAGCATAAATTAAATACAAAATGTAAAGTTATATGATCATTCCATTATATCAAAAATATAGTATAATATATACTTGACCAATATGCTAATACAAGTCTGTTATTAGAAAAAGTAGTATTCTTTTCAATTTTATAAGTTGATATACATGTCAGTAATACCTTATGATCCAATAAACATTTCTCTGAAATATCTACTTCACCCCCAAACAAGTTCTACTGGAAAAAAGATAATCTGTTCGAAGAAAACAAAATCTACAACATGGCATACTACTGGGTCCCTTAGAAATGAAAGTAAAACCTTGAAAAATATTTTTACAACAAAGAACATTTGAATATTCTAGTTTTTTTCCTTTCCTGTTTCTATCTTTCTTTATTTCTGATAATAACAAACAAATCAAATATCTACCCTATATAATAATTGAGAAGCATATGACCTGGGCTCTATTATTTCCCACAACTGTTTGCTAAGAATACGTACATCAAAAACATAAACATAAATTGATGCTGCAGTCCTGAGTATGTTGCCCTTTAAATGAGAAGCTCCCACCTACTTGTGGTAGTAGTAGCTCAGGTGGATGAAAAAGATCCCATGGCATCTAGCAAAAAGAGTAGGGGTCCTTTATTTAGACACACATACCTATTTACATTCCTCCTTGTTTACATTACATATACATTTTTTTCATTATTTACAATATATGCAATATTTACAAATCATTTATCACATCCTTTTACATTTCTTTTATATATACATATATATATATATATATATATATATAGATATATATATATATATATATATATATATATATATATATATATATATATATATACACACACACACACACACACACACACACACACACACACACACACACACACACACACACACACACACACACACACACACACACACATATATATATATATATATATATATATATATATATATATATATATATATATATATATATGGGTGTATAAAACACTTAATTATTACTTTTTGGACCCACCCACTCCAGTTTCAAAACTTAAACCTTATCTTTTTCAATATTATTGCCAAGTCCAGTTTTTCATTAAACATGATTTCCTTAACTCTCTGATTACAAATTAACCATGAATTATTTCCATCAATTCTTTCAACCTCTTTATTTAATTTTGTTTCTTTAATACCCACATTCAATTGTGTCCATGTTTAAATTTCTAGATCTTTTACCATCAAAACAAAACACGTTTACATGTTTCAAACTTACCACAATGTAAACAGACTCTATCTTTTATACTTTTTTATGGCATATTCACCTTTACCGGTAATTTTTGTACAGTCAATCTCCATAAGAAATCTTAACACTCTGTATTTCACTTACATCTTTCCATTCTTACTGCAATAGCATTCCTTTTCTCTATATTTAATTCCTTCCAAGGATATATCCTATAATATTTTTCCATAATTTTATTATACCACTTTTTTCTTTCATTTTCAATTTATTTTATATTTTCCACAATATAATCTTATCTTGATACTTCTCCATTTCTTTAATACAACTCCTCCTTTTTATCTAAAAAAGTCAACAATTCTGTTTTATATTTTAAACTTAAAATTTTTGATAATAAATAAACCTCATTTTCCTTTAAACATTTCATTACTCTAAGTAAGTTGAATGATTCCATAAAAACAATATGATTTATTAGTCCCAGACCTCTTGTTTCTTTTCTCACATATAGAACCCCTCTTTTCATGGGGTTCAATCTCAATCCCTATATACATTTTTATCCCTTCATTTGTAATATAACTCATTCCGTCCATTTTGCTAGTCATATACATGAATATTACATTAATTACTAGAAGAAATAATATTCCACTCATTGGACAACCTTGTCTAATGCCCTTCTCTAACTGCATATCATCACTTAAACATCTATTTATCATATCCTTCACTATTTTAAACTTATAAGCAGATATGTATACATTGCTAATCTTCTTACCTATTTTATATACTTCAAATATATCCCATAATATTGAATGATGATTCCAATTAAGGGCTTTACTTAAATCTCCTACCATCACTTTCACTTTAACATTTCTCAGTAATATATCCTCCACTAATTATCTGTTTATTAATAATAAATCTTGAACCTTTTTACCTTTAACACCAAACACATTTTCATTTACAACTTTGCCCACTTTCCCTTCCATTCTTTTTTGTAATTTTAATAAAAATCTTATAATCTGTATTATTTAATACAATAGGTCTCCAATTCCGTGCATGCCTTTTCTCACCTTTTTTCTATATAAATCTAATAATACCCCTACATAACTCATTATACACAAACCCTTTCTTTAACCATTTATTTAATAACCTTACAAACCATTTTTTTAATCTATTGCTAAATTTATATACATTCTATATTCTAACCCATCCGGTCCTGCAGCTGAATCTCAATTCATTATTTTTAACACCTATTTTAATTCATCTACTTTTGTTTCCTTTTCTAAATCCTTATCTTTATCAGACAATGCAGTTACCTTCCATTCCTTCCACATCATTAACTTCTTCTGGTTAAATAGTATCATAATATGTCCTTTTACTCTATTCATAATCTCATCCATTGTATTATTTTGTTATACCTGCTGCATCTTTCATTTCTCTCATAATATTATTGTTGTCTTTAATTATTTTACGTAACTATGGTATGATTTCTTCTTTTTTTTCCTTGCAGAACATATCTTTGTTTATACAGTAGCTGCTCTATTTCCTTCTTATTCAATTCATATAATTCCTGTTCTTTGATGAAAAAGTTTTAATTTTTCTTCTCCAGACAATCGGTTGTATCATTACTCAACTTCTTATACTCTATTTTCACCATATATATTTTTTATTTCTCCCATGTCACATGCAGTGGCTATAAAGAGTTGACACAACCCTGTTAAAATTCCAGATTTTTGTGATATAAAAAAATGAGACCATAATAAATAATTTCAAATCTTTTCCCACCTTTAATGTGACCTATAACCTGTACAATTCAATTGAAAAACAAACAAATCTGTTAGGAGAAAAACATAAAAAATAAAAAAAGTACAATATGCTGGTTGCATAAGTGTGCACACTCTTAGACTAATACTTTGTTGTGTGACCACACCCTTAAACTAATACTTTGTTTAAGCACCCTTTGATTTAATTACAGCATTCAATTTTCTTGGGTACACACCAGCCATCAATTAAAGAGACTCTGAGTAACCCCAAATAAAGTTCAGCTGTCCTAGAAGGATTTTCCTGACATTTACTCAGTTGCCTGTACAGCAAAAGCCATGGTTCACAAAAAGCTTACAAAGCATCAAAGAGATCTTATTGTTGTAAGGTATGAGTCAGGAGAAGGATACAAAAAATTTCCACAGCATTGAATATACCATGGAACACAGTGAAGGCAGTCATCAAAAAGTGGAAAAAATATGGGACCACAGTGACATTGCAAAGAACTGGACATCCCTCTAAAATTGAAGAAAAGACAAGATGCAAACTGGTCAGGGAGGCTGCCAAGAGACCTACAGCAACACTGAAGGAGCTGCAGTAATTTCTGGCAAGTACTGGTGGTGTAATATATGTCACAACAATCTCCTTTATTATCCATACGTCTGGACTATGGGGTAGGTTTGCAAGATGGAAGCCTTTTCTTACACATAAAAACATCCAGGCCCTGCTAAAATTTTCAACAATACATCAATTCTCCAAAAAGCATGTGGTAAAATGTGTTAAGGTCTGCTGAGACCAGGGTTGAACTTTTTGGCCACAATTCCAAAAGGTACTTTTGGTGTAAAAACAACACTTTGCATCACCAAAAGAACTCCATGGTGGGGCAGTATCATGCTTTGGGGTTTCTTTACTTCAGCTGGAACTGGGGCTTTAGTGAAGGTGGACAGAATTATGAACAGTTCCAAATACCAGTCACTTTTGGCCCAAAACCTTCAGGCATCTGCTAGAAAGATGAAGATGAAGAGGAATTTTACCTTTCAGCATGACAGTGACCCCAAGCATACATCCAAATCAACAAAAGAATGGTTTCACCAGAAGAAAATTAAAGTTGTGCAATGGCTCAGCCAAAGCCTAGATCTAAAGCCAATAGAAAATCTGTGAGGTTACCTGAAGAGGGCTGTGCACAAGAGCTGCCCTCACAATCTGACAGATTTGGAGCACTTTTGCAAGGAAGAGTGGGCAAATATTGCCAAGTCAAGATGCTGATAGACTCCTACCTAAGAAGACTGAATGCTGTAATTAAATCAAAAGGTGCTTCAACAAAGTATTAGTTTAAGGGTGTGCAAACACAACAAAGTATAACTTTAAGGGTGTGCACACTAATGCAACCAGCATATTGCACGTTTTTATTTTTTATATTTTTCCGGTAACAGATTATTTTGTTTTTCAATTGAATGGTACAGGTTATAAGTCACACTAAAGGTGGGAAAAGTTTTGAAATGATTTACTGTAGCCTCATTTTTTTATATCACAAAAACCTGGCATTTTAAGAGGGGTGTGTAAACTTTTTATATCCACTTTAGCATTTTTTTATATTTAAGTTTCAAATTGAACCGCTCTTCTGACCAATCTTTATAAACTTCTCTCATCTCTACATGTTCTTTCCATAATCTCATGACATCCTCTATTCCTTTAACATTCAATTTTACTTCATCTATTCTTTTTAAACCTTTTCCTATTTTACATACTCATCATTTCCTTTTATGTGAACACAAATTGTCTTATGGTCTGAAAATCCTGTCAATAATACACCTTGTTTAATTATTACTAAACTTTCTTATACTAAAAAATAATCTAATTTGGTTTATTATCAGCATTCTGAATACAAAATGCCATGGTGGTACGGCAGTAGCGTTGTTACCTCACAGCAGCAGGTTCACCTGTTCGAGTCTCGGCTTGGCTTGGGAGTGCCTTCTGTGTGGAGTCTGCATGTCCTCCCTGTGGTTGGGTAGCGTTCGAAATACATGTGTGCGTAAATGGGCGTGCCTTTGTTGAAGGTTGGGCATCGAGCTGGCACCTCAGCGTTTTGTAAAAAATCTACTGACAATCGTTAGCAGAAAGGACTTCCGCTGTGGCGACCCCTTACCAGGAAAATGTCGAAAGACAAACAACAACAATATCAGCATTCTGAATATACTTTGGTTGACCATTTGGAATATCGACCCGAAATGCTGAATCCATAATGCTGAAAATTAAACCAAGGTGAAAATGAATACATTGACAACCATGGTTTGATGTATTCGACAAAGCAGGAGTGACATCACTCACCTCTAGCTATGCACATTAACATACCATTACACTCTAAAGGCAGCGGTATTTTAATTCTACTATTTTTCAAGGGGACTCCCCCACACCTCCTGCACATTAAATATACTAAATATGACATTGCACTACAGTAAGGAAATGAGCTAATCCCTTTTCCTCATTGAACCGCGATAACTACACTAGCCATTCGCTGTAGTTTAGTTGATGCATTTTGGTTCGCTATTCTGCCAACTTGAAAACTGCAGTTTGACCACATGCTGGTCGACCAATGTAGTTTCAAGGTTTTCAGTGTAAATCATCTATTTCATAGGATCATACGAAGTTACTAGGCTAATGGCCTAGGGCCCTTGCAACCCTAGCCAAGTTCTACCCTTATTTCCATGATCAACACCTATTCAGCCTGTCCCATAGGGACGCAGGTTGAACCCTCGGGGTGAATTTACAGTTACCCATCCAATTGTCCAGATTGTGTTTGAAGAGGGCTAATGTCGTGCTCTGTTTGACATGAAGTGGGAGTCTGTTTCAAAGGTGTGGTCATCTCTGGGAGACAAATCTGTCCCTCTAGCAGGTTCTATTAATGTCTCACACCAGGTAAAAGTCCTTACAATGAGTAATCCGTGTACCATTTCACTTACGGATATGTAGCATTTCCAATAAAGCAGGATCAGAGATTGCCTTATATGCAAGACAGAGCTTGTCTCTGAGTAGTCTCTATGAAACAAAATAAAGTGACAGTGATTTAAGACAACCCACATAGGACAGATGCTTGCAAACCATGAATGTTACTTGTGAGGAACCTTTGTGGTTTCTCCAATTGCTGCAGGTGCTTGGAAAGGTACATACCAAAAAAGACATTGTACTCAATTAATGGCCTGATGAGAGAAGAGCACAGGGAGGTTATAACTTCTTTTTTTTCTGAAGGCAATGCTCTCACTTATGAGATGAGCAATATAGAATGCCCTTCTTATCACTGTGTAGACATGGTGATCAAAGGTAAGGTTGCTGTCAACATGTGTGCCCAAGTCTCTCACCATTGAGTACGTACTTAAGGTGTAGCTATTGATGTGGCATTTAACAGGAACATCACCATTACAGAAAGGGATGATAATACATTTTTTGCATTGAGTTTAGGGCCATGACTTTGGCACTAATTGTTTGTTAGTGTAAGACCTTCTCGTAGGAGGTTGACATAATTTGGAAATTCTATGACACTTCCAGTTTGCAGTCAAAAGCAGAATTTGTCAGTCAGAGACCTTTAGTTTTTGCTTTTACTTCAAAGAAATAGATTCCAAACAGTAGAAGTCCCAGGACTGAACCATGTGGAACACCACTGGTTATAGGTCTGCTGCTGGAAGTGGATTCCCTTATTTTGACTATATGGGTTCTATCAGTGAGCCAATTTGCAACCCATCTAATAGTATAATGGTTGATACCTAGCTGGGTGAGTTTATTAATGATGCTCGAGTGGGGGATCCTTGGCTAAGTCTATATAGACTGTATACACAGATTTCCCTTCATCAAGGGCCTTGGTGACTGTCCTGAAGAAGTCCTCCAGGTTTAACAGGCATAATCTCCCTTTGACAAATCCAAACTGAGTAGTATCAAGTGTTTGGAGATTACCTATATCTTTGTTGATAAGGTCAATGATGATTTGCTCCATGGCTTTGCAGATAAGGCTAGTGAGGCTAATAGGTCAATAGTTCCCAGGGTCAGTGGAAGCACCACCTTTGTGCAAGGGAATAACTGTGGCCATTTTCCATTCAGCTGGGATGAAGTTGTTTTTCACCTCTTCTATATGTCCAAGTCTCTGAAATCCAATTTTTTAACTGTCTGTATTTTATAATATCCCATACCAATCTAACATCATACACCTTTTTTTCTGCTGTCTTATATTTCAGTTAAAATCCCCTGCAACAATAATCTCCATATTAACTGCCATGTATTGAATTATATTTTTGAACATCTCTTCTCTTTTCTTTTTTTGTTACATATGCATATATTGCAATAATTCTAATAAGATTGTCCATCCATCTTACATCAATACAGTAAGTATCCCAGTTATAACAAATGTAGTATCTAACACTTTAATTATATCTTTATATAATATGACTATTACTGAACAAGTCTCTTTCCATAAATCCATATCACATTTTTCCCACCCCACGTTGGTTTGATATATTTCTATTTGGGACAAAAATCTAATGTAGTCTAAAATGAAGTCTCCTGTTTTAGAGACAAAAGCGCTTAATCTGATTACTGTTTTTCTGGAATAAAGAGTGGATCTATTTTTGGTGTCTCCTTATTGTGGAGGGACAGCCTTTATTGATACCTGCACCTGAAGGACCTTGGTTTTATTATTCTAAAATAATGATATCACTATATTGCTTTTTACATCAGTCTAAATCCCTATTCTTCTTTCAACTTTTTAAAACTATTCACATTTAATGCTAAAACCTTCCACATAATTCTTCCTTAAATTATCATTTTTTGCAACCTTTCCCCTTTCTTTTTTTCTTTTTCAAACCTTTCTGTACTTTTCCCTTTCCTCTCCCATACTCTTTTATAAATTGAATTTCTTTTTTGCTTTACTATATTCTATTTAATATCATCATCACTCAAATCTGAATCTTCCTCTTCCATTTTTCCTGCATTAAACTCTTCCTGCAAACTCACTTCCTGTACTAGTAATTCTTTATTCATAGTCTCTATTTGTATTCCCCTTACTTTGAAGTCTTTTTGCTCATCCATATCTTTTTGATCTTTCTCTACTACTACTTCCACAACACCCATCTTTATTTTCCTCTTTTTCTTCACAGTCCACCCAAATGACCCTTTTATTACATTTATGAAATCTCAATTCACAATCCCTTGCATGATGTCCATTTCTGAAGAGACTCTCCTGAAAGATCTCTTCTGGATCCCTAACTTCTACATTATCCTTTCCTAAAAGGTTGACCGCTTTCTCTGCATCTTCATCACCAGGCTCACCTGTCTTCCCTTTCTCGACCCTTTCCTCTGACATAAATGTTGACATAATATCCTCATAGATAGAGGATCTGCCCCTCATTTTGCTGCCCATCACTCCACTCTCCTCATTCTCCATCTTCTTCTGGTTTCTCTGAGCTACCACTGTGACTGGAACAGAAACCAGAACTACAGTTCAAAACACACATTCCTCTTCGCAAGACAAGTGTTCACAAAAGAGTAGGGGAAGTTACCGGATGGCTTCGCAAAATTTTCTTTAATAGCACCAATACTACTTCAGGTCTACCCTGAAAATAGGCTACTAGCTTAGTGGGACTAACAAGTTCAACAAACAATAAATGACTCTCTAATGATGTTGATTGTACTCTATATTAAGCAAATAACATGAGCTGGATCTATTACATTAACATGTTTAATCATAATTTTTTGAAATAAGAATATAAGTCATAACCTGTCAGCAAGAATTAACACCAAAGGACCAATATTATTTACATTGAAAGACAAATATCCAAACATTCCTGTTCTTGACTAAGCTACCTTATGTATATAAAATATCTTCTTATTGAATTAACTCAGCTATTAACATTCAGCGTTAATATTGTCATGTCTTAAATTTTACCTTTGCTTTGAGTCTCTGCTTTCAGAGTTTTTTTTTTACTTTTTTTAACACAGCAGTATCTTCCCCTTTACCACTACCATTGTTTCTTTCCTCATATATATCACCAGTAGCGATAACATTTACTTCTGTATAAAAATGTGATCCTTTTATGTGTCTTCCCTCAACTTGAGGGGAAACTTTTTGTGGAAAAATGTTTCATTTTTCTGTATTCAGTTACTCAGACTTATTTTGTTGCAACTCTGATTTATTCTTAGGATAATCTATCTAAAAATTCTCATTACTTCCACAAAGAGTACAACTTTTAATCCAAGTATCATTATGCCATACATGACCACAATTTGCACATAATAAATTTGGGCAATTTAAAAAAATGACCTATTTGCCTGACTGCACAAGAAACAAGTATTAGGGTGTCTAACATAACAAATTGCACAACTGTTTGTTTGAACACATAATTGGTTTGTTTCATGTTTTAAATGGCTATTTACAACACAATTTCAATCTTCCTTCCCATCCCCAATCCATAACCTGAAAGTGTCCAGAATGCTTTAAGAGTTTTTTTTTACATTGAGCAATATTGTTTGCTTCTTGCTAGAAATCTGCTTGACATAAAAAAGTCTCCAGGCCACATTTGCATTATCCTGATCTTATTAAGCTGTAAACCATATACTGAAGACTAGACTATGGTTCCATAGTAAAATTTAATTTAAAGTAAGTCAGAATTCACTGCAATGCCTCTTCCATTTCCAGATCTACATCATAAATATTTTATGAAGTGAATGAGAGCTCTCACCTTAGATATCATTAAGACTAATGTTGACACAACCTCATTCCATAAACTACATCAGGTACTCATTATCCAGTATACCAAAAATCTGGTAGAAAAATGAGCTTATCCAAAGAAACAGCTTGACTCTGCTCAGAGCCACAAATAAATGGGCAGTCACCTCTTTGGGTTGTCATTCTGCATTAAATGACTGTGAAGCAATGCTCATAGAATCAGACAAGAATGAACTTATATTCCTTGAAACTGTTATATCTTCCATTTGCAACATTCAGCATTATCTATTTTATTGTTTTCATCAACTCCAACCATAAAGAGTCTCCCCTGGATTCACAAATCCTCCGTGTAAGACTTAATAAGTCTTACTCGGAGGCTGCAGTTGAACAGTATGACGTCAGCATGCCATGAATATTCATGAGGGCACGCTGACTCAACCGTAAGTCTTACACGGACCGGGTAGGAAAGCAGGGGGCGTGTCCGACTGCCGAGCAGTCTAAATGTCCATGCCCCTGCAAGGTTTGGAAAAGGAAAATGAAAGTGCACAAGAGTGAGTCCGCTCAAATGTCCTTGCACCCAACACCACACTCCCTGACATTGTAAACCCCCATCACAGTTATAAAAAGTAAAAAATTAATATTATTTTTTTTAAATTCCTGAAATAGCTGCCCGTATTTGCGCGTGTGTGGCGGGTGTGCCCATTGCATAGTTGTAGTTAGCAATTCCGACATGGAAGAGCATAAGAAAGAATGTTTATGCAAATCGCATCAAATAGCCATAGCGTAATGGTAGAGCGTTCGCACAAAGAAGAGGCATTCATGGTTCGAATCCCACCACTCCCCTTTTTATTTATGTTTTAAATCAGTACATGGAATGATACCTGACAGATATGATTAAAATATCAGTAAAAAACAGTGAAATGGCCAATGTATCAGTGAACAAAATATTATATTTTTAAAGGATCCTGATATATAATTGCTTGCAGTTAAGCAGCGCTTTACCCAGTGCAATACAGTTGCCCATAGTTTAATAGCGCTTTACCCAGTGCAATAGAGGTGCCCATAGTTTAATAGCACTTTACCCAGAGCAATAGAGTTGCCCATAGTTTAATAGCGCTTTACCTAGCGCAATAGAGATGCTCATAGCGAAATAGCGCTTTAACCAGCGAAATGTGTTTGTGCGGATGTGCGCGCCGCACCAACCAGGGCACCATGGAGCAATGTAGAGCAAAGTTGCTTAAACACAGCCACACCCCCTAGCCTGTCTGGACAGTATGAAAATAAAATGAATAACAAGGTTCGAACCCAGGACTCTGTGCATCATAATCAAAGTACAGCACCACTAAGCCATGACAACTTAGGAGCAACAGCCACTGTTAACATACATATACTTAGTAACGGTAGATTAACCATTACTAAGCAGGTCTGCAGTCAGCCGAGAATTTTCAAAAATGGCCAATCACATAAACGTGCGGGAAATGCGGCATTTTATGCCCCATAGGCAGGAATACTCACCATAACTGATAGTAGCTCACATCTGCAGTTAGAATGGCTGGTGCTGGAGAGGGTACATGCTTCCGAGCACAACTTTGGGGCATCAAGGAGTCGAAACACAGGGTTTGGCTCCTTGTCCACCATCATGAGTCAAGACTCCTGCAGGGCCAGTTCCAAGGGACGGAGTACAAGGCAGAGGCTTGGAACTGGTTAGCTCATGACCTCACCAGTCACAGGCGTTCCACGGACTGGTGAGCAGGTCCGTCACCACCATGCAGATCTGAAGAGATGGAAGCAGGACCGCCTGAACCAATGGATACAGGAGGCCCGTGGGATGCAGGATGCCCCACAACTGAGTAGGTAGCCATGGAATGCAGTATGTAGGAATTGATAATTGATTCTTTATAACGGATAGGTATGTCTCAATATCCCTTAATTTACTTTACAGTTGCAGGTGACCATGCTGTGAATCAGCAAGCCTATGCAGACAGGCTGCTAAGGCTGCACCACCAGGCAGGTTAGTGATTATTCTGCATGTATTGTTATATAAAATAGGGGAGAGAGCATGAAATAAAGTGTTGTAGTCCAATAATACAGCCATAAATGGCCTGAATAAGTCCTCTGCATGTACTGTGAGATAAAAAAGTCAGAGAGCCAGAAAAAGAGTGTAGTAACCCATTAAGAAAGATAACATATGTCCAGAATAATATCTCTGCAGGTACTGTCATATAAAATAAGTGAGTGAGCCTGAAATAGAGTGTTCTAACCTATTAATAAAGGTATAATATGTCTTGAATATGTCTTTCATATGCACCGTTATAACAAATAAAGGAGTGAGCCTGTGGAAAAGTGTGTAATGTCATTAATAAAGGTCTAAAACCCAGAGTGTGTCTGTGTCATTTAGTTTGAAATGTTGTTGTACCCTTGCATTACACAAATAGTACTGTTTTAAAAAGTGCTGGCAACCCAGAGTTGTGCAGTCCCATATAAAGTCAGTGATGGAAGTGCTAGTAGCTGTGAAGCATATATACAGTCCGCAACAGTCAGTTACTGGCTGGCATGCATAAGTAAATCTGGCACACGAGTAGCATGTTAATTTGTTCCCCAGAAATGTGAGTGTGTGTCAGGAAATGCAGGGTTCTGTACAAATAGAAGTGAAAATGTCATGTGAAAACATCCAGATATGTAGATAAAGAAATATAAATGCAAGCAAGGAATATGTAGCAGTAACATCTGCATCTTGGACTGTTAGTATGTCAGATATAGGTCAGGCATATATTGAACTAGCCAAACCCATTACACAACCTAATGCATGGTGGAAAGTGTAATAATACATGTAGGGGATATACACTTGCAGTCACTAGGAATGTAGTGTAGACTAAAATTAATTATAAGATGTTAATCAAGGTTTTTTTCTACACCCTACTGTCTGTGCATAAACCATGCAATTCCACAACTCAATGGGTATGTGTAATCTTAAATATTTGTTGGGACATATGTCCT
Organism: Protopterus annectens; assembly: GCF_019279795.1. Lineage (NCBI taxonomy): Eukaryota > Metazoa > Chordata > Ceratodontiformes > Protopteridae > Protopterus > Protopterus annectens. The sequence continues at coordinate 1,998,248,616 of NC_056735.1, forward strand.
ATTGTTCTATAAATATTTGCATTCATGTTGATGCATGTGCCCTGTTCAAACACCACAATCATGGTGGCCTGTTGCTACCAAACATCCATGCATGCTGTTGGAATATCCACTGTCATTCAATATATGCATGTGTTATGCTTGCTGTTCAACTGTTGGAATCTTGGTGTGTTGGGTTAATGGGAATATTACTGCATGCTGTTACAACTAATCTGGAATGCTGTTGTTTATGTTGTAATTAAACACACCTAATCACAGAATGTATGGGAAGGCCGGTCCCAGCAGTCCCACCAGTCCTTCCTCAGCTGGCGAGTGCACCTGGCACCAGCAGGTCCGGTGCCCAGCCTGGGCTCCCCTCCTCCAATGGTCCTGTGCCACCTTCGGGTGGAAGCACTGCAGGGGATGGGGCTCACCCCCCATGCAAGCGTGGGCAGAGAAGGGTCACCTGTCACCCTTCGAAGGGTCCAGGCTATGGTGCATAGGGAGATCCAGCATTCAGTCATTGATCCCCTACACCAGCTCGAGGCAAGAGTAGCGCATCTCACGGGTGAGCCTGCCAGTCCTACGCAGCCCCCAGCACAGCCACCCTCGGGGCAGTGAAGGTGCAGTGGTGTCTGCCCATGGATGGGGATCTCAGTTCCACTGTTACCATCTGTGGGCTCATGGGCTTGCGATTTCCAAATATCCATCCCCGTCAATTGTGTTCACCCACCCCATGTGTCATAGACCGCCCCTGTATGCATCTTGTCTGTCTTGTCTGTTTACCTCCCCAACCTACCTCCCCGAACATACCTACTTCCTCTACCTCACTTTCCACTCTCACCTGAAAAAAAAAAGAAAGAAAAAAAGGGCAATCTGTACCCACAAAAAAATTACGCCCCATACATAGCTGTCCATTTCGCACACATGTCCCCTGGACATGTAAACTGATAATTATAATTGGCAATACAACATACTTTGTTGTCCTCACCCCTCTCCCAGGGGTGAAAGGTTTCAAATTTCACTCCAAATTTATTGCATATGCACAGCTGTTGCTGGTAAAGAAATGGGCAGCTATGGACCTTCCCTACTCCCGTCCTGCACATCCCGAGCTTATTTACCTACTGTCTGTTCCTCTTTGTGCCCCCTTTTTCACCACTTTCCCATCTCCCCATTTTTTTTCTTTAAAAGAAATTAGCACGGGGGTTAACGGGAGTAAGCACTTTTAAGCGGTAGTAAGTGGGTTAAAGTGAGTGTGCGCTTAGCTAAGCATCGCTAAGCATCATGCAAACCCGCGCAAACCTGCTTAGAACTGCTTAAAAGTGCCTAAGTCACTCTATGGAAGGGCCCTTGTTCTGCTCAGCAACAAAAGCAAAGACCTCTGCCAGTCTTGAACCCCAGACCATTAACACACAATAGACTGCAGGAATTACCACTAAGCCACAGCAGATATACAAATAACTTGGTGATGACATAAATATATCATGCATTACAATGAGGGAATGTAAATGGAAATTAGGAATGGTATAACACAAATCCTGTTCTGTGGGTCTTTACCAGCAGTTGTTGTGGAATTGCATGACATGACTGTGAGAAGAGAACCAGCCATCCAAGCAGGGAATAATGTTTCAGTAGCACCTTACAGACACCACACAGTATCAGACCAGGATAAATGCTGGCAAAGTTGATTAGGGCAGAGGCCAGACACCCCAATTGTGACTGCTTTACAGGGATGCCCCTGATTTGTAAACAAATGTTAGCTGTGCCCCACTGAATCACTCTGGAAAGTAGTAACTTTAGGCAGACAAGTGTGGAATCACACGTAATGAATAATCTCAATAGGTGAGAGTAGACACTGCTTGCAGGTCAGAAAAGGTGTAGGTATACATATGCTCTGATTCCCAAGAAAGTCTCAACTGCAATATGTCTGTAATATATTGCAGGTGTATCTAACGTATATGTACCTTTCACTGAGGCCATACAAATACATACCTGAGAGTATCTGAGGCCTGGCAGAGGCAGAAACACACAGGCATATCAGCATTACTGCTATTACACTCTCTGCAAATAGCTTTGGAAGGAGTTCCACAAGCATGCCCTTATGTAGGAGTACAACACAGAAATATCACAGGATGTAGCCATGTACTGCTAGCAACCAACTGTGACAATGCCAATGTGCCAGTGCTGAAAAGACTGGTGTGGTGCACAGACAACGTATAATAGGCTAACCTCTAGCTACCATCTGGATATGTCCACAGGTATGAGCTACGCAGACAGACTACTTGGATTGATAGACTAACAGGTACACAGCAATCCTGTATGTTCAGCAAGATAAACCTCACATGATAATAACAAATGCTCTTTGCAGTTCTGCACCCCTACCCAAAGGTACAGCATACCTGTGTATTCAGGCAAAAACCAGGGTGTAGGTAAGCATACTCAGTACTGAAATATGCCCAGTTGTGTAGAGCAGCCTGTGCTAATGGCAACACAAACAAACCACAAACTGTTCAGAGGTGAGTAACGTAATAATTACAGTATAGCAGTTCACAAACACTGCATGTGCCACAGGAATACAGTGCACTAACCACATTTGTATGGCAGCTAAATATCTAATTCAGAAAGAAAGTACATACTCCCATGTATCCTGTGTTAGCATTTGGAGGGGTGAGTACATGTCTACACTGAGAAGTGTGTACTGGAAGCAGCAACATTCAGGTTTGAGTACAACATGCATATCACTGGCTACAACCCTAGCTTCAGATAAGAGACATATACCTACCTTCTGACTGACACAACGGTGTCCAGAGCAACCAAGCATGGGCCCCACCTTGGAAATCTGAAAGGGCTATGCCTACCTAACCTACCATTTTATAGCAGTGGGCTACAATCACAGTGAGTAATGCAATCAGCACACAGCAGGCTGCATGCAGTTACTGAATGGTGGGCAGCAATTGGTGCAGAGGCTGTCACATGCACAAGTTCAGATACCTACAAAAGCAGGCTGTACCTGCTGTCCACACATGCAATAATATCATTGCAGGTACAGGGAGACAGAGAGCAAGAGAGAGACACAGACAACAGAGAGAGAAACAGAGACAGAAACAGAAATAGAGGGAGAAAACCCAAAACAAACAACCAACCAAAAAAAAAAAAAAACTACAAAACTGTAACAGACGGAGCAGGGAAATACAAAGGTAAGATATGTAACTCATATGTATGTGTTGGCATGCAGTAGATGTTCCTGAAGAGTACTCTACACACTGCAAATCATCCATGTGTGGCAGCAGTACATATCTATCTGTATCTGCATATGTGCATAGGGCAAGGGACATACTGCAACTGTTAGTGAAGGGTGGACAGATATCTGTCGTTGAAGGTTGTTATGTGCATATATCTATGTGGGTCATAGTGTGTGGCATAGAAAACAGCATGCAGTGCTGATATAAGTCATGTGCTGGTTAAACACTGTGGGATTGATTTGTCAGATCTGCTGTGTTGCAGCCAGTGAGGCCTGCTAAAGCTACATGGGCCAAGGACACCCACATGCATTCTGCACAACACTGTGCAATATAATCACATAACTATACATCCCACAACTGTTGCATAACTGATATCCCCACCATGGAAGGTGGACTGTACATGTGCCTATATGTATATCAATGTGTACAGCAATGGATGTGTACATGTATGTGTATAGATATGTGTATATATATATATATATATATATATATATATATATATATATATATATATATATATATATATCTACACATATATATATATATATAGAGAGAGAGAGAGACATGAGGCCATATGTACTGCAACAGGTGTGTGGTGTCCAAGGCATGGACTGTAGACAAGCGTTGATACTGCAGTGCCATTCCTCCTTTCCAAAACACTGTACCCATTAAATACCACATAGGTAGAGATCTACCCAACACCAAAGGTGTGAAAAGGGAACATGGGACACAGGTGGACAGTAGCCACCTCTTTGATAAAGACAGTGCCACACTAGACCTGTAATCTGTCTGTGTGGTATGTGTCATGACAACAGGTATGTCATCTAGGGAAATATAGGTCAGTGTTCCCCTCTACTCATCACAATGCCTAGTGTGGTATGTACCTCACATGACAACTACAGCAGGTGGAAAGGCCACAGACATACCTCACAAAGGGTAATACTGGCCACAAACAGATGCCCTATGCAGACTGACTCACAAAACCGCATCTAGACTGTATTGCATACCGGCCACACAGAGGTGACCTCTGCCGGACATACAGAGGTATGTCACACCCATAGCTGGGTGACAACCACCATGGCAACATATCACAATCCCTCCGGGATACACGCTCTAGGGTCCTAAACCTCATCAGCTCACTAAACAGCACATGCTGGAGGGATAGATTCCTATCTCAGAGATATGCCATACACTGGAATAGACCACCTAGTAATAGCAAACAAGGCTCCTCATTACCAGTTGTCATAAATACCCCTGATGATTGTTTGGGAGATTGGTAATACACCCCAGGAACCCCCTCTGTGGTTCTGGTTGGTAGGGGCAAGTGAAATCAAAGTACATGTGTGTCAAAGGCCAGGGTAGCATATGGCTAGGCTGCTGTAGGCCCTAGGGCCAATAGCATATAACCTACCTATGACACCATGCACTCACACATGTACTCAATGCAATACCTGCTATGTGAGGTTGAATAAGTGTAACGCTGAATGTGTGCAAGGTCTGTAAAGGTGTGATAGGTTAGTGTGAAGTTGTATCTGATATGGTAGTGTCTATCCTAGCTGTGACTTGTACTGTTAGGCAGACATAGTAGTATGGCATACGATGTGACATAGTTCCTTGTTGATGACCTTGGTGTCTCATTGTAGGCTAAAGCAATACATGTATGCTTAGTGAGTGGTACTGCTGGTGAATCCAACTCCCATAGGAACTGTAGTACTACCTGAAGCTGTAGGCCTAAACGGCACAGTATGGTGTGTGTTCACATTGCTTGGAAACACTGTCTTGTGTGTTTCCTGTAGTCTGCACAGAGGACAAAACTCAGACATAAGGGTTTATAAGTAGTGGCACACAGTACTGTATGATACACAGGTAATGCTCATCTGTGTTGGCATACAGTGGTGCATAGTATGTTTGTCTGATGTGTGTGTAATTATGCCTGTACCATGGCTGCAATCATATGTGTGTTACAGGGTATACTTGTGTATCCAGCAACATATATACTCTGTTACAGCAGTATGCCGCCTATAGTAACAACTGTACACATATGTTAGGCAGGGCTATGGCATCAATGCCTAGGGTGGTTGACTGGTACTACTGTAACTGTACTTTACATTCATTGCAATGGATGACATCTCTGTTCATGCATTGGCGTGATATATACCCCTGTGTCAAGGTTGTGCATTGTGTCACAAACAGTGTGCTGGGTACTGTTGCATAGTGGTTTGATATATAGAGTGTGCCAGGCACTGTTAGTCAGTTGTGGCCTGAGAACCAATAAGTGGTAATGAACGTGTGTAACCCCTGACTGACAAATGGATGGTATATATGTCAGTAAAGTGATATCTTTGGTTAAAGGTTTAAAGTGTGCCACAGGACTTGCTCACACATATTGTTCACATCTTTTTCAGCCAGATGGCCCACCAACGCAACCCGTCGTACACAGCAGCGGAGGAAGATGAAATTGTCCAAAGCCTGGTGCAGCAGTACACAATGCTGTTTTCCCAAAGCAGCCAGCACCAGCAGGAGCGGACTGCACTGTGGCAGGATCTTGTTCATCGGGTAAATGACATAAGCATGCATAACCGGACATATGAGCAGGTACGCCATCACTGCAGTGATTTAATTAGACATGTCCAGTGGCGTGCGTCTGATATCCAAAGACAACAGCTTGCCACAGGTGGTGGGGTGGCCATTCATCCCCCCCTCACCAGAGTGGAGGAGCTGCTCCTAAGCGTGGTGGCTCCTGAACAACACAACAGCAGCAACAACCTGTGACATGTGTTGTCATGGAGGCCGGAGCCACCCAACATGTTCACATGGAGCGAAAAGGTAACATGCCCTATCTGTAGACTACAGTTAACTGTATTGTTAGATTATGTTTATGTGAGATGTGTACTGTGTGTTTAGCAGTTGTGCTGCCTAGTGTTATGCAATACTGATATTTGGAATTTTGTCTCTACACCTGTGACTGTTGACTGTTGTTCCACTGTAGTTTAGCATATCCACTGTAGCAATTCCACAGTTGTGGCCAGTGACGAACTCTCTCATATTCTCGTAGGTCCCTCTGGTGTGACAGCAGGGCAGACGATCCATGCTGGTGAGTGTGGTATAACTGCAATGTTGGTAATGAAATGTGCATGTCATAGGTGAGGTGTAGGCCTTGTACACGTAACACACCTACGCATAATGCATGCCATGCATGTTTGCTGTAAGAAGTTGCACAGCTCAGTAATGTCAGTAGCTGCCTCAATGACATGCAATACACAGAGCAACAGACGCAGTTGTGGCAACACCGTACTGCACATTGGATAGGCATAGTTGCTACAGCTGTACACAGCATAACACGTCTATCATACGCAGTACACAAAAACATGCTACATATGGTGTTACCACACACCCGCTGTAAGGTCACACTTCAGTATCCCACATGTCATCCACACACACATGATGCACCTCAGGGGTAGAGGCCTATCATGGGGCTGTGCAACACTCTTCAACACATAACACAGTCATGTTAGGCAATGCTCCCTATTGGGCACCTCACACACCCATGTACAAAGTGGCTGTGTAATTGTGAACGTAGCCACGGCACTGCAGTTCAGGTACAGCATGCTAGGCGGTGGTCTGTCACACATTAGTAGCCATGAGTGACCACAAGATGCATGATGATGATGGCACTTGGTACTACACCCCATCCAGTTACAGTGACCACAGTACTACACATAACAGTCATTGCTTTGCACCTCAATGTTGTGTGTGTGCAAACATATGCACCTATACACAATATGCATAGCATGTTGTGTGTGTGCTTACATATGCCAGTATACACAATATGCACAGCAGTCACCATCTGTACAAAGTGTCACATATATGTCCTGGAATGCTATTGGGTGTATAGGTCACATGACACACATTGGGTATGTGTGGTGGTTAATGTTGCAGTCATGTAGCATGCCATGTCATGGCTGGCACCAACATATCTGCAATATGTCCCACACTCGCCATAACCACTGTACAAGTGCCATGTTGAGCACTGGGATTCCTTCACGTCTACATGCACCACTCACCCTGTGATTGTACATAGCATGCATGTGCTACACCTGTGCCCACTATTATCTGCTATAGACACAGGCACTGTAACCACACATGGCAATCTATGTGTCACACAGATAACACATGCAGCCATGGTATGTATACCTATGAGTGATGGTGCACAGTACATTGCAGAGCTGATAATACATGCACAGCAATGTTGTGTCCATGTGTTCCATGGTGTAGCCAATCACTGAACAACTACACACATGCATCGTTATTAAATAGGGCCATCTACACTTGCACTGCATGGTCTTGAGTAACACATATTCTGCATGCTGACATGTGTGAGGTGACTGTTTGCCATGTGATACTGGCACCCACCTTCACCCATTAGTGAGTATGTGTTGGATTGCTGGTGTGTGTGTGTGTGTGTGTGTGTGTGTGTGTGTGTGTGTGTGTGTGTGCTGTAGTGAGGAGTGTATTTGTATGCATGTGTGCATGTGTTCATGTGTTCATCTGTGCATGTGTTCATGTGTTCATCTGTGCATGTGTTCATGTGTGCATGTGTGCATGTGTGCACATGTTCATGTGAGCATGTGTTCATGTGTGCATGTGTGCATGTGTTCATGTGTGCATGTGTGCATGTGCGCTAACATCATGTACAGATTGTAGTGTGTTTCCTGTCTTCCTCTCACAGTTGCTGAGTTTGGGGTGGCTGAAAGCAGCAGGGAACCTGAAGTCACTGCTACTAATAGTGGAGATGATGAGACATGTATTCTGGCACAATAAGGTTTGACAGGGTCTGTCATTGGTCCACCAATCGACAGTACACAGCGTTCAACCCCATCTATGAGCACACTCATACTGCCGATACATCCGTCATCACCAGTGGCCTTAGCCGAGGTACAGCATACAGTTGACACTGACCAGGAGAGTGTGGTACCCATGGCACTTGCATCCCCTCACAGCAGCCATAGCTGTATTCCTGGAATGGTCCCACATAGGCAGATGTCCAGGGGTTCTCGGGGGAGCACCACTGGTCATATTGCCCCTGGCAGGCGTGCCCCCCAGAGGTATTACAACCTACAGTATGTTCCGGGCTGTAATGCAGGCACAGGCACGTATGGAACGGTACACCAGACAGGGACTAAGGGCGCAGAGGGCCCATTACACTGCTATCAATGACAGCATCCATGACCTTGCCGGTGCCATCCGGAATTACACCGAGGTCATTAATAGACATTGGGGGAGACAATAGATGCCCTCCACAATGTGTCTTCCATGAGCCAGGACCGTGCAGGATGGGTGAGATGTCGACGCATGCCAGCAACAGCAACAGCTGGCAGTTGACATGGATGGCACAGAGATCACAGCTGCTCCCTTAGTGGCAGTACCAGCCCCAGCAATGCTGGGGCTGGCCTGTCCATTGACCTTCCTAGTAGACCACGTGCAAGTGGCTCTGGCCAGTCCCAGCAGGGACATGGGTCCAGTCATCATACCTCTGCCTCCGATGATAGTACCCAGTCAGGGTTGGTACCCAATACTGCCCGTAGCACCCCTGCCAGGCACAGGTACCATGTCCATGCCCAGAGACAGTGATCTGTACAGCCTAGCAGGTGCAGTCTGTGGCTGTCCCACAACCTCCCGTATATGGCAGCCACATGGTGGAGCTGTGTGCATGCAGACACACACACATTAACCAAACAACTAGGGCTCACACATACACACACACATTACATCAACATTGGCCCATGCTGTACTATTGTCCCTCACACACACAAACACACACACACACACACACACACACACACACACACACACACACACACACACACACACACACACACACACACACACACACACACACACACACACACACACACACACATGTCGATTGGATGGTTCAATGTCGGGCTCTGGCAAACCAACAACACACCCTGTGCATATGATGACACCTGTGCCACCTCCTGTCATCTGTAACATTGATGCAGGAACAGGCTAACATGGTTCTGATGCACAGGGTGACATTATAGCAATGTAGCAATATTATCAAGTTGTCAACAGGAAAGTGTAATGATATCCTTGTAGGTATATCTAAGCAGGCATTATGCATCACAGCTCTGATTGTCAATGTAGCATTGTTTACACCAGTGTTAGGTTAGGTCTGAGTATGTATTGTCCACCCATGTGCCACTTGGCTGAAGTGTACAGTGTTGCCAGCATGTGTTAGTGAGTGAACAGTACGTGTGTGGTGTGTGCATTACAGATTAGCAGGTGTACATCTGTGAACATGGTGGGTGCGCACTGTCTGCATGTACGTGCATAGTGGACACATGGGACTTGTGACATACCCTGTTGTACACATTGTTAACATCTCATAATATCTTTCGATGGCCAGTATGCATTCTACTACAGATATGTACTAACATGGGTACACATGTGTGTATGACATGGGTTGACAGTATGCTGTGGGTGATACTGTTAACACCTGTCAATGATTTGCAGTCTGGTAGTATACACAACCTCAACAGCATGACTATAACCAATCATTAGATGATGTCCTGACAAATGACACACAGTTGTAGGGAACTCAGTAACAGTTGGATCCTTCCGGTACTATACTATAACAGTGACCAGTGGTATTGACCGCCACCCGTTCCTGGGACCACACCTGTTTGGCATATAGCCCTCTTAGGTACATGCAAACACACTAGGGATATGTCCATCCACATCTGGAAATGCATGCATTGGCCTGCAATGCATTCCCTGGATGGGACGCATATCCTACACAAGGGTATCATACAGAGAGATACCTGTTGTCCAATACATGCTGTATAGCAGTAAGCTGACTATGGAATAGTCATCCACATTTACTATACATACTATCCCGACAGTACCACATAGGTGGTAGCCCTCAACATGTATGTTGGGTAACAATGTGTACATACAGCCACATGTTATGTTATCTGTCCCTTGGTATCCACATATCCATAGGTATTGTGGAGTCCCTGAGTGTGTCACATAAGACATTAGGGGCCTGAATGCATATCCACAGGGCTGTTGTACACCTATAATGTCTGTCCATTATTGTTGTTGTGTATGAACATGTCTGATATATACCCCAGGCATGTACCCTCACTCACAGTACTCTATAGTAACTGTCATGGGTGTGTGTGGCACAGATGACCTTGGACACAGATCACTACAGTGGCTGGGCTTGTCACATACATACATATGTGAACTACGATCTGAGAAGCAGTGGCACAATCTGTCAAAGGAAACAAATGTATTCATGTAGTATGGAGGCTTCAAACCTATGTACTGATTGAGGTCACATGTACACATATTTATTTGCCATGCAGATACCTGATGTGTGCAATGCACATACTGTTTTAATCATGATATGTCATACCATAGTAAAAGCAAAACCAACACTGCCTTGACCAACTGTGTCACACACTCAGCAATTACAAGATTTAAACCCTTACCTAATTATGTTATGATACCAGAGACATATGCATTAACATGGCATGCTATATTCTTTGCTGGGTAGTTTTGCTTCTCCTGCTATATTTGTAGGATGCTGACATCAACATACTTTCCAAAGAGGAATGTACCTCTTTTAATGTGTTTTCCCAGTTTCCAAAAAGGGGACTCCTCCCAAAATGAAATCACACACACACAGCATTTGCAGGATTCAAACCCCCTACTTAACTTTGCTATGATACTAGAGACATATGCATTAACACAGCATGTTACATGCTTTGCTGGGTGGCTTTTCTTCTCCTGCTATATTTGTAGGATGCTGACATCATCAGACTTTCCAAAGAGGAATGTACCTTTTTTAATGTGTTTTCCCAGTCTCCAAAAAGGGCACTCCTCTCAAAGGAAATAACACCCCTCAAAACACACACACACAGTATTCAAACCCCTACCTAACTATGTTATGATACTAGAAACAAATGCATTAACATGGCGCGGTATATGCTTTGCTAGGTGTTTTTTTTTTCTCCTGCTATATTTGTAGGATGCTGACATCATCAGACTTTCCAAAGAGGAATGTACCTCTTTTAATATGTTTACCCAGTCTCCAAAAAGGCACTCTGCTCAAAGGAAGTCACCCCCCCACACACACACACTGTCAGCGTTTGCAGGATTCAAACCCCTATCTAACTATGGTATGATACTAGAGACGCATGCATTAACACGGCATATTATATGCTTTGCTGGGTGTTTTTTCTTCTCATGCTATAGTTGAAGGATGCTGACATCATCAGACTTTCCAAAGAGGAATGTGCCTCTTTTAATGTGTTTTCCCAGTCTCCAAAAAGGGCACTCCTCTCAAAAGAAACAACACACCCTACACACAGTCAGCAAGATTCAAACACCTACCTAATTTTGTTATGATACTAGAAACATACACATTAACACGGCACGCTATATGCTTTGTTGGGTGTTTTTTTCTTCTCCTGCTATATTTGTAGGATGCTGACATCATCAGACTTTCCAAAGAGGAATGTACCTCTTTTAATGTGTTTTCCCAGTCTCCAAAAAGGGCACGATATTCTTCTCAAAGAGAAATCATACACACCCAGTCAGCATTTGCAGGATTCAAACCCCTACCTACCTATGTTATATTAGAGACATACACATTGATATGGTGCGCTATATGTTTTGCTGGGTGGTTCTTCTTCTACTGCTGTATTTGTAGGATGCTGACATCATCAGACTTTCCAAAGAGGAATTTACCTCTTTTAATTTGTTTTCCCAGTCTCCAAAAAGGGCACTCCTCTCAAAGAAAATCACACGCATACACACACACACCCCCACACACACAAACACACACTGTCAGCATTTGCAGGATTACAACCCCTAAATGTGTTATGGTACTAGAGACATACACATTAACATGGCACATTATATGCTTTGCTAAGTGTTTTTTCTTCTCCTGCTATATTTGTAGGATGCTGACATCATCAGACTTTCCAAAGAGGAATGTACCTCTTTTAATGTGTTTTCCCAGTTTCCAAAAAGGGCACTTTTCTCACAGGAAATCACACACATACACACATGATACTAGAGGCATGCGCAATAACACGACGCGTTATATGCTTTGCTGGGTGGTTTCTCTTCTCCTGCTATATTTGTAGGATGCTGACATCATCAGACTTTCCAAAGAGGAATGTACCCATTTTAATGTGTTTTCCCAGTCTCCAAAAAGGGCACTCCTCTCAAAGAAAATCACACACATACACGCACCCCCACACACACACAATCAGCGTTTGCAGGATTTAAAACCCTACCTATGTTATGATACTAGAGACATATGCATTAACATGGCGCATTACATGCGTTGCTGGGTAGTTTTTCTTCTCCTGCTATATTTTTAGGATGCTGACATCATCAGACTTTCCAAAATCGGAATGTACCTCTTTTAATGTGTTTTCACAGTCTCCAAAAAGGGCACTTTTCTCACAGGAAATCACACACATACACACATGATACTAGAGACATACGCATTAACACGGCACGTTATATGCTTTGCTGGGTGGTTTCTCTTCTCCTGCTATATTTGTAGGATGCTGACATCATCAGACTTTCCAAAGAGGAATGTACCTCTTTTAATGTGCTTTCCCAGTCTCCAAAAAGGGCACTACTCTCAAAGGAAATCACACACACACTGTCAGCATTTGCAGGATTCAAACCTCTACCAAAATATGTTATAATATTAGAAACATACGCATTAACACAGCGTGTTATATGCTTTGCTGGGTGGCTTTTCTTCTCTTGCTATATTTGTAGGATGCTGACATCATCAGACTTTCCAAAGAGGAATGTACCTCTTTTAATGTGTTTTCCCAGTCTCCAAAAAGGGCACTTTTCTCACAGGAAATCACACACATACACACATGATACTAGAGACATACGCATTGACATGGCGCGTTATATGCTTTGCTGGGTGGTTTCTCTTCTCCTGCTATATTTGTAGGATGCTGACATTATCAGACTTTCCAAAGAGGAATGTACCTCTTTTAATGTGTTTTCCCAGTCTCCAAAAAGTGCACTCTTCTTAAAGGAAATCACACACATTCACACCCACCCACAACACACACTGTCAGCATTTGCAGGATTCAAACCCCTACATAACAATGTTATGATATTAGAAACATACACATTAACACAGCGTGTTATATGATTTGCTGGGTGGTTTTTCTTCTCTTGCTATATTTGTAGGATGCTAACATCATCAGACTTTCCAAAGAGGAATGTACCTCTTTTAATATGTTTTCACAGTCTCCAAAAAGGGCACTTTTCTCACAGGAAATCACACACATACACACATGATACTAGAGACATACGCATTAACATGGCACGTTATATGCTTTGCTGGGTGGTTTCTCTTCTCCTGCTATATTTGTAGGATGCTGACATCATCAGACTTTCCAAAGAGGAATGTACCTCTTTTAATGTGCTTTCCCAGTCTCCAAAAAGGGCATTCCTCTCAAAGGAAATCACACACAGTCAGCATTTGCAGGATTCAAACCCTACCAAACTATGTTATGATATTAGAAACATACGCATTAACACGGCATGTTATATGCTTTGCTAGGTGGTTTCTCTTCTCTTGCTATATTTGTAGGATGCTGACATCATCAGACTTTCCAAAGAGGAATGTACCTCTTTTAATGTGTTTTCCCAGTCTCCAAAAAGGGCACTTTTCTCACAGGAAACCACACACATACACAGATGATAATAGAGACATACGCATTAACATGGCGCGTTATATGCTTTGCTGGGTGGTATCTCTTTTCCTGCTATATTTGTAGGATGCTGACATCATCAGACTTTCAAAAGAGGAATGTACCTCTTTTAATGTGTATTCCCAGTCTCCAAAAGGGGCACTCTTCTTAAAGGAAATCACACAAATTTACACCCCCCCCGCCAACACACACTGTCAGCATTTGCAGGATTCAAAACCCTACCTAACTATGTTATGATATTAGAAACATACGCATTAACACAGCGTGTTATATGATTTGCAGGTTGGTTTTTCTTCTCCTGCTATATTTGTAGGATGCTGACATCATCAGACTTTCCAAAGAGGAATGTACCTCTTTTAATGTGTTTTCACAGTCTCCAAATAGGGCACTTTTCTCACAGGAAATCACACACATAGACACATGATACTAGAGACATATGCATTAACATGGCGCGTTATATGGTTTGCTGGGTGGTTTCTCTTCTCCTGCTATATTTGTAGGATGCTGACATCATCAGACTTTTCAAATAGCAATGTACCTCTTTTAATGTGTTTTCCCAGTCTCCAAAAAACACACTCCTCCCAAAGGAAATCATACACATACCCCCCACACACACAGTCAGCATTTGTAGGATTCAAACCCCTATCTAACTATGATATAATACTACAGACATATGCATTAACATGGCGCATTATATGCTTTGCTAGGTGGTTTCTCTTCTCCTGCTATATTTGTAGGATGCTGACATCATCAGACTTTCTAAAGAGGAATGTAGCTCTTTTAATGTGTTTTCCCAGTCTCCAAAAAGGGCACTTTTCTCACAGGAAATCACACACATACACACATGATGCTAGAGACATACGCATTAACACTGCGCGTTATATGCTTTGCTGAGTGCTTTCTCTTCTCGTGCTATATTTGTAGGATGCTGACATCATCAGACTTTCCAAAGTGGAATGTACCTCTTTTAATATGTTTTCCCAGTCTCCAAAAAGGGCACTCCTCTCAAAGGAAATCACACACATACACACACTGTCAGCATTTGCAGGATTTAAACCCCTACTTAACTATGTTATGATACTAAAGACATACGCAGTAACTCAGCGTGTTATATGCTTTGCTGGGTGGTTTCTCTTCTCCTGCTATATTTGTAGGAGGCTGACATCATCAGACTTTTCAAATAGGAATGTACCTCTTTTAATGTGTTTTCCCAGTCTCCAGAAAAGGCACTCCTCTCAAAGGAAATCATACACATACCCCCCCCACACACACAGTCCGCATTTGTATGATTCAAACCCCTACCTAACTATGTTATGATACTACAGACATACACATTAACACAGCACATTATATGCTTTGCTGGGTGGTTTCTCTTCTCCTGCTATATTTGTAGGATGTTGACATCATCAGACTTTCTAAAGAGGAATGTAGCTCTTTTAATGTGTTTTCCCAATCTCCAAAAAGGGCACTTTTCTCACAGGAAATCACACACATACACACATGATACTAGAGACATACGCATTAACACGGTGCATTATATGCTTTGCTGGGTGGTTTCTCTTCTCGTGCTATATTTGTAGGATGCTGACATCATCAGACTTGCCAAAGAGGAATGTACCTCTTTTAATGTGTTTTCCCAGTCTCCGAAAAGGGCACTCCTCTCAAAGGAAATCACACACATACACTGTCAGCATTTAAACCCCTACTTAACTATGTTATGATACTAAAGACATACGCATTAACACAGCGTGTTATATGCTTTGCTGGGTGGTTTTTCTTCTCCTGCTATATTTGTAGGATGCTGACATCATCAGACTTTCCAAAGAGGAATGTACCTCTTTTATTGTGTTTTCCCAGTCTCCAAAAAGGGCACTTTTCTCACACACGCAGTCAGCATCGTGCAGGATTCAAACCCCTATCTAACTATATTATGATACTAGAGACATATGCATTTAAACGGCGCGCTGCATGGTTTAGTGGGGGGCTAGGATTCTCCTGCTATATTTGTAGGATGCTGACATCATCAGACTGGACATGGTAATGTGTGTACACTTTGTTTTATGCAATCCCAGGAATGAGCCATGTGGGTCAACAGGTGTCAACAGCTTGAACAGGACCCCATAATTCTTACCTTGTGTCATTTATCTGTGGACACATTGACATTCCTTCATAGGTCAACACATATTTATGCACAGATTGTTGGTATTGTGGATACGACATGTGTCAGGGGTGTTGATAAAGGGCTATTCAAAGTCTATGTGGGACATGTGTAGATCTGTTCAGTGATGTATGTCCTGGGTGTCTACCTTGCAAACAGTCTAGCATGTTTGGGAACCATGACCTGCACATGAACATACCACAGTTGGTAGGGTTGTGTGTTTGTCAGCTTCCAATAGCTCTGTGTATGACTTCAATGATGATGGAATCCATGGCCTTGCAGATCAGACTTCATAGGCTTACTGGACTATACTTCTCATGGTGTGTTGTGCACCTACACTTGTGGGGTGTGCCATATGTTGCTGTAACACATTCAACGGTTCCAGATCCTGTGGAGAGGGTGAGGCTCAACAGACTGTTCAGGTGCAGGGTCTGTTTGTTCTGTAGTTCATGCATGACACATATTGGGAAACAATGTAATCCAATTGTTGCCATGCTTTTGGCTTTGGGGGGAGCTGTTCAGCCATTCTACATGTGATATCTCCTGGTATGATGACTGGGACTATTGTCAGTGGGAGGTGGGTATGTCTATATGGGCCTGTCTGACAGGATGTCGGCATTGTCAGTCAGGTACAGTTGGCCCTGACTCAGGACATATATGAGTGTACATTGCTATTTATGACATAGCTGAAGGAGGTGTCATGATTCAGTCTGGAATCCTTCTCAGTTACTCTTTACAAAACACTAACAAACCTGAGCACTAATCCCTGTTATACTCTTTTACACAGTTAGCACCCTACTGATCCTTTGCAATCAGGCTACGGAGTATGTCATCATAATATCCAGGCATCTCCAGGGGTCGGTTTTGTGTGTACTCTCAAGTCCAGCTAGTGAATATTGTGGTTTTGACACAATGTCACATCTGCCTCATGTACACAGACAACCCTCTCCTCCTCCCAACAAACTCAGATATATGTGAGAGATGCAACAATATTGACATACTGGAGGCTGAGCTCTCTCGACCCATGACTGGCATAGTCTACCAGGTGGTGAAGGTAACCACACACACTGCATATCAGTCTCACATAAACCTATAGCGACAGCAATCAAACCACATTATCACACATAAACATACTCGGAGGCTCTACATAAACTCTGCCTAAGCAGCAGAGCCCTCCAAAGCAGACACACAAACAACTGCTACCCCACTACAATACCCACATATCACATAGTTCACAATGTCAGTGTGCCACACAGTTACTGCCCTTTGGGCTAAACAACACACCTAATACACTTGTAATAGGTGACACTTATTGTCTGACACACTGACGTCCCACTCACAAGGCCAAACAATGGAATAGTCACTTTGAGCTGTCTCTCGGGTGGCAGGATCCACAACATAACACATGCACTCAGGTCACTCCAAAGCAAGTACAGGACTGGCTCCATCATTGTCCATGCTGGTGCGTACACCCTCAGATGTACCTCCCTGGACCACATGACATGATACATAGAGGAACTCTCTGATCATGTAGCCCAGGCCAGTATGACCCTGACCTTGTCTAGCATCTTACACTCACCAAGTATGATGTCACAGTATACCAACAAACTGATCACGTTTAACAGTTGGCTAACATATTGGTGTCATTCACAGGGGATACAGTGTCTGTCAGCCTGGGGTGACATGCTCGACATGCCACGTAGCTTCCCTATGGACAGCTTGCACTTGTCACCCTTGGACTTTCGAATACTGGCTAAGGCACTTGCTACCACCATACTGCTTTTTTTAAGTGGGGCTCAAAAGACAAACCCACCTCCATAGACATTACAGAGTACATGACACTGAGGGTAATGCTGCTCAACACCAGATGTGTTACCCTCAAATTGCGACCACTCAGGAATCTCCTCAGTATGGACAACAGCGATATCTGTGCACTAACAGACACCTGGTTCAGGCTCCCAAATACACACCAGCACTACCAGGTTATATTTCATACCATGCTTTCTGACCACAAAACTCAGAATGGCCAACACAAATAGGGGGAGTATCCATATACATCACAGATACACATACTTCCAGGTTGGTAGCACTGCACAAAGCATCACAGACCATACATATGCACCTAACACTGTGCAAATCTGCCTTTTGGTTTGTTGCCTGCTACAGACCACCCTCCCAAACTCATGAACCACACCCGGCTTTCCTGGGAATACTGGACAATATGAAGGTCTCCCCAAACACCATTATATTGGGTGACTTCAAATACCCACACATTGACTGGGGATAGTACTCAGGCCCCAACACCCTCACCCAACAGTTGCTACTATTTGTAAACTCATATGCTATGGCACAACCGGTCACCACACCCACAAGAAGGGACAACATATTGGACATGATCATCACCAACATGGGGACTCTATGTTCCACACCTGAGATATACCTCTCATTGGTAAGGTCAGAACATACATTTATCTCACTGGACATCCATATCCCGTCCACACACCCATCCTGGGTAATGTTGGTGAACTTCTCAAAAGCAAACGTCACACTTCTCCATACCAAGGTGGTATCCTTCAGAGACCCTGGGACAGTGGTAAGTATGGCTCTGACTGCTGAATCCTTTACATACACATTCTATGGACACCTAGTGGACTGCATGGATCGTGCTATCCCAAATAATAACTGGACTCACTCCTCCAATGGCAGGGGACCTGTCTGGTCGACCCCGGCAATTAATAAGCTGTACAATGAAAGGAGGATGCTACTACATGATAGAGCACAATCCCAGACAGGGAAGGCATCTGTGATCTGTACTAGCAGACAGCTACAATCACTCATGTATTTATGTCATAGGTTCATAGGTTCATAGGTTCATACTATTCTATCTGCCCTAGGGCATTTACAAGCCTAGCCAGAGTGTGTTTGGCTTTTGCCACCCTTTGAATTGAGTTTACTGTGCCCTTTTTAAGGTTAGTTTACTGTGCCTCTGTCTAGTAGTGACACAGAAGTAATCCCCGGGGTAAACCTACAATCTCCCATTCACTCAAGATTCCTCTTGAAGAGAGTCAGTGAGGGGCTCTGCGTAATATGTACTGGGATTTTATTCCAAAAGGAAGGGAGCCTCTGGGTTATGAATCTGTCCCTCCAGCATGTCCTATTTATTTCTGTTCTGAGGTTCAAGTCCCTCGAGCACGTACCTCTGAGGGATTTGGATTTTCTGAGGTGGAGCATGTCCATTAATTCTGGGTTGGACATAGCTTTATACATCAGGCATGGATCGCCTCTAAGTAGGCAGTATAGAACTGAGTAGAGCTGGAGTTTATTTAACCGAGCAGCATATGGCATCTGTTTGAGTCCCTTGATCCTCTTTGTGAGGTACTTTTGGGGTCTTTCTAGTTGCTGCAGGTGTCGGGTAAGGTACATCCCAAATGGGGCATTGTATTCTATTATGGGCCTGAAGAGGGATGAATAAAGGGGCACGATGACCTCTCTTGATCTAAATGCAAATTCTTTCATGATAAGGTGGGCTATATAGAAGGTCTTTCTAATCACTTTGGCAATGTGGTTGTTGAAGGAGAGATTACTAACGACTTGGGTCCCCAGGTCCCTAATTACTTCCTCTGTACTTAATGGGTTACCACCTATGTGGTAATTTGTGGGCACTTTGTTTTTGCCAAAGGGTATGACTATACACTTTTTGGCATTTAGCTTTAGGCCATGGCTCTGGCACCAGTTATCCATCTCTGTGAGACCCTTTTGAAGGATGCTCATGTCTGCTGGAGAGTCAATTATGGTGCCCAGTTTGCAGTCATCTGCGAACTTGGTCAGCCACAGTCCTCCCGTGTTAGCCTGTACCTCAGAAAAATATATACCGAACAAGAGAGGTCCCAGGACTGAGCCCTGTGGGATGCCACTTGTAACTGGTTTTGAGTCTGACATGGCTCCAGCAATTCTGACTCTGTGGGTTCTGTCTTTGAGCCAGTCTGCAACCCATTTAGTGACATAGGGGTTTATATTTAAGCTGGATAGCTTATCTATGATGCCTGAGTGGGGTATTGTGTCAAATGCTTTTGCGAGATTCTGGTAGGCTGTGTGGACTATCTTCCCTTCATCTATGGCCTTGGTGACTGTTTCAAAGAAGTCAACCAGGTTCAAGAGGCAGGATCTGCCCTTAACAAAGCCAAATTGGGTAGGATCTAGTGTCTGTAGGTCCCCAATGTCTTTGTTTATGAGTTCCATGATGATCCTCTCCATAGCTTTGCAGACCGGGCTAGTCAGGCTTATGGGGCGATAGTTTCCAGGGTCCGTAGAGGCACCACCTTTGTGGAGTGGGACAACTGTTGCTGTATGCCATTCTTTGGGTACATATCCTGTAGTAAGGCTGAGATTGAACAGCAGCTTTATGTGGGGTTTAGCTCTTCTTGGAGTTCATGTAGAATGCAGTCCGGGACACCATCTGGTCCCATTGATGCTGTGTTTTTTGCTTTGGAGAGGGCGGCTCTCTCCTGAGCATCTGAGATGTCAGGGAGGCAGCACTCTGCTGGGATAGATATTTGCTCTTTAGGGGGGGAAGGGAGGGGGGTTTGCACTGAACCTGTCTGCCAGGATGTTGGCAATGTCTGTGGGTTCAGTGTATTTTTGCCATTTTGGACCAACTCTGAGCATATCTGGGAGTTGCCACCCAGGTTCCTAACATGACTAAAGAAGGCCTTGTGATTACCTTTAGTGTCCTGTGCAATTTTTCTCTCGAAGCTGGCCTTGGATGATTTTATGAGGGATCGTAGTTTTTTGCTAGTACTGATCAGAGATGAGTTCCCTTTTAGGGATTTTGCTCTATCATGTAGTAGCATCCTCCTTCTGTTGTACAGCTTATTTATGGCTGGGGTCCACCAGGCAGGACGCCTGCCTTTGGATGATTGGGTCTTGGTTTTGTTTGGGATAGCATGATCCATGCATTCCTGAAGGTGTCCATAGAATGCGTTTATAAAGGATTCTGCAGTTTGAGTGGTACTTTCCACTGGCCCGGGGGTCTTGAAGGATTCCACCTCGGTTTTGAGAAGTGTGACATTAGGTTTTGAGAAGTTTTTCACTGTGGTTTTCTGGGCTGTGGGTGGGATCGGGATGTGGATATCCAGTGGAACTGATTTATGGTCCGATCTTACCCAATGAGGGGAATACCTCTGGTATGGAGCATAGAGTCCCCATGTTGGTGATAACCAGGTCCAGTATGTTATCCCCTCTTGTGGGGGTGGTGACTAGTTGTTCCATAGCATTTGAGTTTATAAATTCTAGGAATCTTTGGGCTAGGGTATTGGGGCTTGAGTACTGCTCCCAGTCAATGTTTGGGTAGTTGAAGTCACCCAATATAATGGCGTTTGGAGAAACCTTCATATACTTAGACCCAGCTTGACCAACATTGCTCAGTATTAACCAACATTGCTGGACGTTGCCCAATATTACTCAACATTGACAACAGTTGTGCTAGTTGGTGTGTGCGATTTTCTTTACATATACTACATGGTGGTAAATGCTGTTTAGCACTGCTTTATATTGCTTAACACATGGCAATCATGCCTCAGGTGGTGCTGCAGGGCTGGCTATTTCGGATGCACATACTACACTCCCTATACATGTTTGGAAGCAGGTGGTGTCAACTTAGGCATCCCTTTTACTATATGTGCGAGTCAGAGAGAGGTATCATTTCCAGGGTTCATACTGAGCCAGCGTATGTGCTATACGTTGCCTCTTTGCCAAGGCCAAAGCATACTGGGCACACCTCCTTCTGGCTACTGGGGCAGGCTCAGGTTGTTCCTCCTCCGAGTCACGCTCTGCCTGTGATGGCCTTGGCAATGGTGGGGGGCAGTTTGGCCCAGGCCTATGCTGGTCCTGCTGCAGCTGTTTTCACAGGATCATATTATGTAGCATAGCACATACCATGACAATTTGGGTACATGTAGTTGGTGAGTACTACAAGGCTCCACCAGATGTGTCCAAGCACCGGAACCGTGACTTGAGCAGCCCAAACACACGCTCGATTACATTTCGTGTTTGTGCATGTGCCTCATTATGGTGTTCCTGTTTAGGTGTGTGTGCGTTTCTGATGGGTGTCATCAGCCACGGCTCCAGTGCATAGCCAGCATCCCCCACTAGGTGACCATGCGGGATGTCCCCATTGGCAAATGTCTGGTACAGCTGCGTCAGAGGCCAGATATGGGAATCATGGTAGCTTCCAGGGCAACCAGCACACACACATTCAGTATTATTCCCTAGGCATCACACATGACCTGACAGTTGATGGAGGGGAAGTCCTTGCGGTTGAAGTAGACCCTACCCCGCTCACCGGCTGGTGCTTTGATGCGTATGTGCGTGCAGTCTATTGCACCCACTACCTCAGGGTATTCTGCTGTTTGCTGGAAGAGACGCATATTGCTGGCCAATTCCTCACGGGAATTGGGGAAATATACATGCTCACAGACATGTGCTGACATGGCATCCAGGAACTGGTGCAGTACCCTGGATGCTGATGCCTGTGATATCCCCATCATATCACCAGTTGGTCTCTGGAAGGTACCTGTTGCTAATATTCTTAGGCCAGCACATACCTTGGTTTCCACTGGAATGGGGTTCCCCTCTGTTGGTTCTGTGTGTGAGGCATGGCCTGCACAGCTCAACAATTTGCTGCAAGAGGTCTCTGTTCACTCTATAGCGCTCCACTATCTCCATCTCATGAAGCCCCTGGTAGGTTACCCTAGGTCTGTACACTCTTCTCCATCTCCTCACTGGGGGTTGTCCAGCAGCATTTGCTTTATCACCACCCTCAGCATGTTGCATATGTCGCCTTATAACAGCAATGGCAGCCCCTAACATTTTTTGTCTCAGTAAAGCTTTTTCAGTTTTCACTTCTATTAGCTTACTGCAGTATTGCAGTGTCTCTTGAGAGAAACATAATGGACTGTTGTTTACAGAGTTTTAAGTGCTGTGCTGGGCTGGGCTAGTGTACTGCCTGTGTAATTGCCTGATTCTGATTGTTTTCACCTGCTAGTTCTGCTAGTACTCTCTGGTAACGTCCTACTATTTGATGTGCTTCCTTTTCCCTTTCTATTTCCTCAGGGGGCAGCGCCGCGCACACAAGCACAAACAGGTGTACACCAGCTCACACGCATGCACACATGCTTACACGGACTAAAACTTGCTTATTCTTGTTAAAACGCGTGCACACCGGCGCAAAGTGCTTACAACTGTTTACACCGCCTTACATATGCTTACTCCGGCTTAGACGCATGCACACACACTAACACGCATGCACACTGCCTTACTTGGGTTTACTGGCGCGCACACGCGCATGCATGCTCAGCAAGATACTTTGGTGTTATCCACGGCATACACCTTCAATGTCTTTACCTAGGCTATCTGTTGACACACCTCTTTCAATGATATGTAAATGTCACCTGACACATGCCACTCAGCTCCAATGAGCTTCACTTCTTTCATACATGCCCCCTCGTGATGTCACCTATCTTCTACTCTGTTACTCCCCTTATCCTACTCCTACACTCCACTGACTGTGCTCATTTGCTATGTAAACTTGCAATTCACTATCCTAACCCTCATTTGCATAGGATTGCCTACTAATGCTTGGTTACATCTCTTAGACTGAGCTTCCCCCCTTAGCAACCTCTACTCGGTGGCCATGTTGTCTTCAGCCTTCCATTCACTTGCATTGTAAATTCATATCAGCAATAAAATTCACATTTGTGGATCTTAATTATTGATTTTCTGGTTTTTAGGGTGCAGCGTGTTTGCGCGGCGCTGCGCTATGCTTAAACCCGGAGATCGGGATAAAAAAAGTTATTTTATTTTTATTTTGCATCACTTCACATTGCCAATGGCCGTATTTTTGGCCATTGGCATGCTTCCTACTGTAAATGCATCCTTTTTTTGGAGCTGTCACGGCTCCATTTTGGTATTTGCAGAACCGTACTCAGTTGTCAACGGAGTACATTTCTGCAAATCACACTACTCCTACTCGGACAGGTTTGGGTTTCCTGGATCGCAAATTTACCTCATTTGCATAGGTTTCACCTGCAATTGCGGTAATTTGCATATCCAAGCCCTGTCCATGTAGAACTAGTTTTGAGAGCTCTGTTAAACGCCCCTACCGGCTGTTTCTGGATCGCTCGGCGGACATGTTGGCTGCATGGAGTCTTACTCTACTCTTAGACTCCATGCAAGCCTTTGTGAATCCGGCCCTATAAGTTTTTCATCAGTACTCTGCACATGTAATTCTAAAAGTTTTTATGTAATTGAACCACCACTTTGCAGAACAGTAACTGCATTGTTTGTAAACTGTTGCACATCTGTCATATAATCTCCTTCACATCCAAGGTTTGCTACTGCTGTATTTCACAGAGCTCTCCACAGTTAAAAAAGAGTAGGGGTGCTTTAATAATATCTACATTTATGTTTTACCATAAAAAATTTAAAACAATTATTATACTTTCATTTTTCATGTTCATTCTTATATGATTTGCATGTTACCAATGCAAAAGAGCTTAACTAAACAATTAACTTTCCTTCATTCCTTTTCCTTTAATATTTACCCTCTATCCTTCAACCTTTCCCCACAACCATCTGCTAATTTCATCCTATACTTCACCCTCTTCCATTATCTTTTTATATAACAAATTTTCACATCCTTTTTCCATAGCATATATATTGTCAAAAACACTTCTTTATCCTATTTATCTTTATCAAATTTTGTTACTTTAACATTCTTCCCAAATTATATCATATTCAAATTCATACATTTAAATCCTTCACACCTATGTTAATTTTTAAACTTTCCCCCAGAATTCTTTATTCTTTTTGCATCCCTCCGCAAAATGTTTTGCTGTTTCTTACTCACTGCAGTCTACACAGTTTATTTCCTCCATTACCTTTATTTCATATTCTCTTTCACTTGAAATTTGCCTTAATAAAATTCTGTACAAAAAAACTATGTGTCGTAAAAATTTTCAAACACTTCCCTTCTGTTTTATTGCCTTCTTTGTCTTCTTTTAATTTCTTCCATGGGCAGACCATTTTTTCTAAATTCATATTGTACCATTCATTTTCCCATCAAACTCACTTTTAACTTCCATAATTTTGTTTCCATCTCATATGCTTTTTCTTTTCTGTTCTTGTTCTTTTTTCTGTTTTTTTTTTTTTTACTTTCCATACTTTTTTATATCTTCCATGCAACGTCTTACCTACCATTCTTTTTTGCCTTCCTCATTACTCAAAATAAATTCATAGGAACTAAATGCATTCCTGGATTTTTAAATTCAAAACAAGTACACCTTTTTATTGTTATTAGAAATTATTCTTTCTCTTACCAGGTGCAGACTGAGCACCAAATTAAGCTAAAAAAACAAACAAAAAACTAACAACTCTTTTTCCATTTGAGAGGGGAACATATATATCCCACAAAATATGCTAGTTTGCCTAATACATAAATGTTCAATATATGTGTTATTTTCTGAAATGATAGATAAAAACTTTGCCAACAAGCTAATATTTTTATTTGTTCTTGTATCTCTGTCCATTGACTTATTACACTTTCATACTCACCAAATGTCATTCCCAAAATCTGTTTTTTTTTTCTTTCTTTTGAAATATATTTCATGTATTTTTATCTCACCAAACCCTGTATACTTCATTTCGTTAAACTGCATACCTTTATCCTTATTACAACCTCACTTATCCAAACTTTTTTATTAGAGTTAACTCATCTACATATCTCATACATATTGATAATATAACATTTCCTTTCATCTCCCGTCTTGCTGCCTTCATTTTGTGCATAGATGCCTGTGTTACTGTATTCATTACTAATTCAAATAAGCATATGTCATTGGGCATTCCTGTTTTACTCTTCTCTTAATTTTTCCATATCCATTCATTTATCTTACTTTGTACCTATAAATTTTCGTAACTGTTTTTATGCATTTATATTTTTTTATCTTGTGCTATAGGCCTCTAAAATCTGTGCCAATGTTTCATAGCTTACTTTATCAAAGAATTTCTCTATGTCACATGTGATCAGTCCTACTTTTTTATTTTCATTCAGTATCATCACCACCAACCCATCTCCTACCAGAAATACATGACACAGACCTCATACCCACACAATTAAACACACATGGTATTCAGTTTGTTCTCTCTCTACTAGACTCTAATCTACACTTCCTTCTCTCTGTCAATAATCATAACAGTCCTGTCTTTTCTTTCTGCCAAATACCTACCTCGGCTATCAAAAATTACCTTGAAAAACTGACAAACACTGCACCAGATGATAAACTCCCACCAAAGTACTTTTAATTAGCTGAGGATATCCTGGCATACCCTATCTCAATATTTATAAATAGGTCTATCACAAAAAACTATGTATGCACTATTGGGAAAAAAGACATATTATACCACTTCACAATGGTGGATCAGCTACAGCCATCTCCGACTAACCTAACCTTGCTTTGAACTGTTATTTCTTCTCTAACTACTTCTTCTTTGAAGGAAGAAGGAAATGAAATAACTATTACATAGTTGCAATCTAGAGGATTGGTCAAACAAGTGTTGTTAGATCTGATGGACTTTATTTGTGATCCCCTTCTGCATGCCACCTTCTTTTTCAACATCTTTTGTCTTAATATTTTCTATTGTTTGTCTTTTTCTGAAACTTCTTCTTCATCTACTCTTTCCTTTTCAGATATGAGACATTCAACCAGCAGTAATCAAATTATTTACTTTTGCTACAAACAGGCTTACAATTATTTGTTGTATGACTCCTCTCCACATACTGGCTTTCATTTGTCTTGTACTAAATGGTTTTCATCTCCACAAAAATAACATACTTTAGGCTTTCCCCAGTACCTATCAAATCTTCTCATACCATTCATAATAAATGTATTTTAAATATGTTGAATTTTCCGATCCTTAACATCCATTGTTACCCAAAGTTCTCAACCCCCAGAATATACATTTCATTCAATGCATATATATTTTTTAACTTTATGTACTTTATGAAATGTTGAAAGAAAAAAAACAGTTTAACACATGCTTATCAATATTTGAAGTACTAGAACATGCATTACTTTTCTTTTTATTAGCTGTAGTCCCAGGCCCTGAAATAAATAATCTTTTTATGATGCTATTGTATTTCTTGGTTTCTCTGTCAGTATTTAGTTTTTCCAGGAAGTAAGAATTTTCAAATGTTGCTTCACAAAAATGTTCAGCTTCCAAATAAATTAATGATCTTATATCCTTAATATCAAACCTAGTAATAAGATCATACTATCCATAATGTCATACCTGTTCACAGTGCCATAATTTTTACTTTTTTATTCTTACCACTGGTCATCTTTTCTATGGCTGTTGAGAAACTGCAAATCTTTATCTCCTCTCAGTTTCTTGTGCCATTCTTTCTTGCACTGCTGCATCTGCATAACATCTTTCTTGTAACAAGGCATCTTGTTTCAAAGGTAATCCCTTAAATGGACTACTTCACCTTTTGAGAATACTGCCAGTGTTTTCCCTTCACCATTTATATTCCTTTAATATCTTCCACAATCTTATTTTCAGATAA
The DNA here is from genome assembly GCF_019279795.1 of Protopterus annectens. Classification (NCBI taxonomy): domain Eukaryota; kingdom Metazoa; phylum Chordata; order Ceratodontiformes; family Protopteridae; genus Protopterus; species Protopterus annectens. The sequence continues at coordinate 1,998,276,405 of NC_056735.1, forward strand.
TTGTTCCCAGAATTTCTTTACCCGTTTGCATCTATAAAAAAAATATATAAATAAAAATAATATATATATATATATATATATATAAATATAATATATATATATATATATGGGTCTACCTGAGATGGTCGACAAGCCATTTGATCGACTTTCATTTGGTCGACAATTCATTTGGTCGACAGGCAGATTTGCCCCTCTCCCCAATGTTGTGCGACCCTGGAGTTGACATATATATAGTTAGGAGGGGTGTGGGGGGGGTGTGTATATATATATATATATATATATATATATATATATAGTTTTGACTTCACCACAATAGTTACATGCTCTTTCTTTTATTTTTTTTTATATGGCATATCAGCTTTCATATTTGAACAGAATCCTCCCATTTTTTCTCTCGACTTCTTTTACAACCATCTTTTCTGAAATCTCAACACTCTCCATACTCCTTCCTGCTTCTCCAAGGCGCCTCCACACCTGGACCAGAAGCATGAAGTCCTACAACAAATAGCATTATCACTTGCAAAAGATTAAGGGTCCTTTATTTATATACAAAAAATAACTCTTATTTACAAAATATTTATATATTTACAAATATTCACATATGTATGGAAAAATAAATATACAGATCTGTTTACACATATTCAAAATTTCCTTTGCAATCATACTAAATTTTCATTCCCTATTAGACCCCCACTCATTTTTCTATAACCACCATCTGATTTTACTTAATATTGTTGCTAAAATCCATTTACTATTAAACATAATTTCATTTAGTTTTTCATTCCATATAACTCATACAACATAAAATAACTTGTTTATCTATTCTTTTAACATATATTTACTTCTATTCTTATAATTTCCATATTTAGTAATATCCATGTTTATTTTATCCACTTTTTTATATAGTTTTGCCATATTTTTTTACTCTTTTACATTTCAAAAACACATGTTCCATAGTTTTTTCTTCATGACAATGTAAACATATTCTCTCACTCATCTTTTTATATGGTGTAGCTCCTTTTACTGGCAATTTATCTTCTACCAGCCTCAAAAAAAAAAAAATCTTAACATTCTTCTTGCTGATTACACATTTGCTTCTTATTTTTTAGCTTTCATTTTTTTTTCATCTGTTAGATTTTCCCATGGTTTTGTCATAATAATTGGGGGGAATTCAAGAAAGCCTACACTTTTTTTTCTTTTTTGTTTAGGCATGTGAAACTTACATGGAGGGAAACATATTAAGATTCTGTAAGTGCTGGTGAGTGGCGTGCATGCATGCAGGAGCAAACATGGAAAATTCCTTGGCATGCAAATTACCTCATAAGCAGTTGAATCCCATGCAAATGAGGCAGGTAGAATGATCCAACAAGCAGAAATGCATCTGTGCGGTCTCTGTAGTGTACACAGAAAAATTACTCATATAGGAGTCTAGACAGACAAAAGGGAGTGTAAAACTGTAGAAATGTGGACATAAATCCCCTGAAAATTTTATACCACACACACACACACACACACACACACACACACACACACACACACACACACACACAAACAAAACTATTATTCTGGGTGTCAGAAATATTAAGGGAATAAGTTAAATTAATATATTTTTTAATAATCTCGCCACAGTGCTCAAACATGCTTAATAGAAAAATTAAAAAAATATATATAGGAAAAAAGAAAGAATTTTTTACTATGTGACAGAAATGTATTATAAGACCATGCGTGGGGTCCCTACACTGGTGCATTGCTGCTGTTGCTAAGGTGATACAGCTATGAAGCATGTAGTTTCCAGGCTGTCAGCATGCATATGTATACAACTGAGGTGGCTTTAGTGAGTAGCAGGAAGGAGTAACTGTGTCTGCATATACCACTCCTGTAGGCTCTTAGACCATGTTGGTGTTTACACAGGATGTGGCTTACATTAGGGGGTGTGTCCTCTCACTTCTAGGTTCTTTTAAGCTTATGTGCATTTGTTTGCCGCATGTGCCACCTGGCTGAGCATGTCCTTAAAACCAGATGTATTCAGTTATTTATTTTGACTTTTGGATAAGCTATGCGGCACTGTGCATGGTATCATGCCCTGAAATAAGGCCATTAAATTATATTAATTAAATTGTAGGCAGGTGGAATACATCATAGTTAACCAATCACACATTATGGACCTACATAAGAGCTCTATAATAGATGCATGCACCCTACATTCTGATTTTCCCCCAGTACTCTGGACCATTGGAGCACAGACTTGGGAAATTTAACTGAGATAATGCTAGGAGCTGCTGCAGGTCTGCTACATTTGTATGTGCTGGATGCTGAAGACAACACTGCTGGTGCTGCTGACAATAGGCCTAGGGAGAGAACGAGAAGAGTGTTCAGACCCAGGGTAACCTTCCAGGAGCTACATGAGCTGGAGATTGTAGAGTGCTACAGGGTGGACAGGGACATACTACAATAACACATTGAGCTCTGCCACCCTCAACTCAGACCCAGAGCCAACAGAGGGGGCCCCATCCTAGTGGAAACAAATGCATGTGTAGCCCTTAGGATACTAGATACAGGTACTTTCCAAAGGCCAGCTGCAGACATGATGGGGGTCTCACAGTCATTTGCCTCCAGGATATCCACGAGTTCCTGGATGCTATGCTACCTCATGTCAGTGAGCACATATCTTTTCCACTCATCACTGAGGCAAGGGCCAGCAATATGCAACTCTTCTACCATGTAGCACACTACCCTGAATTACTGGATGCCATAAATTGCACTCATATAGACATTAAGGCACCACCCGGTGAGGAGGGTAGAATCTATGTCAACCGCAAAAGGTACCAATTCATCAACTATCAGGTCATGTGCAATGTCCAGGGGATTATGTTGAATGTGTGTGCTGGCAGCTATGGCAATTATCACAACTCCCATATCTGTCATACATCACAACTGTACCAAATGTTTGATAGGGGACACATCCCGCATGATCATTTACTGGGGGATACTGGTTATGCCCTGGAACTGTGGATGATGACTCCCATCAGAAATTCACACACACCCATGCAGGAACACCATAATGAGGCACACACACCAACTTTGAACATCATATAGCATGTGTTTGGGCTCCTGAAGTCACAGTTCTGGTACCTAAATTTATTTGATAGAGCCCTGCAGTACTCTCCAGCCATATGTGTATATATTTTCACAGTATGCGCTATGCCACTCAGTCTGATCCTACAGAAACAACTGCACCAGGATCAGTAAAGGGAAGGAATACACAGCCCACCCCCCCCCACCAGTGCCTAGGGCACCACAGCCACAGTTGCAGGAGAACTCGGAGGAGGAACCCCCTGCTGATATCCCTGTAGGCAGATGTAGGCATACTCAGTGCACTCTGGCTTTGGCTAAGAGACAACACATAGCACATTCACTGACAACCTAGGTACTGACACCTTATTCCTACTCAGATACATACATATATTAAAACTGATATCAGGCAACCCACACAACCTGTACCTATCCATGTAATGGTTGTGTACTGCTTGCATCAGACAGAGTCAGCCCTGAACTACAGTTCTGTCAACTGCTGAATTTGCAAGGTATATCTCTAACCTACACAATACTTGTAAGGATTATTGAGATTGTATGCATGGATCTCCTTAATTTATGCAAGTAAATATAGTGGGCTATTTGGACAGAAGTAACATCCACATGGGACTATAGATACCCAGTCCACTATCATGTGTCCTTTAGTATTTACTAGGACTCATGCATGGAATATTCACTACATCAGTCAAGGAAAATGTTACACATTGGGGTTACATGATATTTGGACTAATTTGCATGTCAGCAGAACATGCAATGTTGTTCCCCCACCCCAACACAGCAGTGTTCTCATATAACTGTTTTGACAGTAACTCATCAATGGTATATTAGCAGTCCATGCAATCTCAGGGCAGTAACAATGAAATTGATCATACATCATATGTCTCACTTAATGCAGGAATAACAACGTATATATATATATATATATATATATATATATATATATATATATATATACTGTTGATTCTGTTATGAATGATTCCTCTGTATTAGGCAGATTTTTGGGATCAGTGGACTAGGGAAGTTAGAATGTGTAATAGTGTTGATGGTTCTAATCTGGAAGTATCCATACAGGTTCATAGGTTCATAGGTAAGTACTAGGCTATCGGCCCTGGAGCCTATACAAGCCCAGCCAAAAAGGTACCCTGGCTTTTGCCACCCAAGAAAATTATTTTCCTGTGCCACTGTCGAGCAGAGCCACAGAGGTGATCCCCGGGATGAATTTCCTATTTCCCATCCAATCATCAAGATTTTTCTTGAAGAGTGCTAATGAGGAGCTTTGTTTGATATAGATAGATAGTTTATTCCAGAGTATGGGAAGTCTCTGGGACAGGATTTTATCCCTCCGGCATGTTCTGTTTATTTTGGTCACGAGGTTTAGGTCCCTAGAGCATGTAGCTCAGATGGATTGGGATTTCTTTAAGTGGAGCATGTCCAACATCTCTGAGTTTGACATAGCTTTGTATGTTAGGCAGAGATCACCTCTGAGTAGGTGATATGCAATGGAGTAAAGCTTGAGTTTTTTGAGGCGGTCTGCATAGGGCATCTGTTTGAGGCCGGTAATTCTCTTTGTGAGGTATTTCTGCGGCCTTTCCAGTTGTTGTAGATGTCTTGTGAGGTACATACCAAAAGGGGCATTGTACTCTATAATGGGTCTAATGAGTGATGAGTAGAGGGGAGCAATGACCTCTTTTTTACTGGATGAGAAACCTTTTGTGATGAGGTGTGCCACATAGAAGGATTTCCTGACTACTGTGGCAATGTGATTATCAAAGGAGAGACTACTGCCCACCTGTGTTCCAAGGTCTCTTATCACACTTTCGGTGTTAAGTATACTACCGCCTAAGTTGTAGTTCATGGGTACAGAGTTTTTACCAAAGGGGATGACAATGCACATTTTGGCATTGAGCCTGAGGCCATGGCTTTGACACCAGGCATCTGTCTCAGTGAGGCCCTTTTGTAGGATGTCCACATCATTAGGAGTTTCGATTATGGCTCCTAGTTTGCAGTCATCTACAAACTTCGTTAACCAAAGACCTTCTGTGTTAGACTTTACTTCAGAGAAGAAGATACCAAACAGGAGAGGACCCAGGACTGAACCCTGTGGTACTCCACTTGTCACTGGTCTGAAATCAGATTTAGAGTCTGCTACTTTCACAGTGTGGGTTCTGTCAGTGAGCCAGTTGGCAACCCACCTTGTGACATAGGGATTTATACCTAGTTTAGTGCGTTTATCTTTAATTCCAGAGTGCGGGATGGTGTTGAAAGCCTTGGCAAGATCTAGATAGGCTGTGTGAACCACCTTACCCTTGTCTATGGCTTTGGTGACTGCTTCAAAGAAGTCTATCAGGTTTAGGAGACATGATATGCCTTTTACAAACCCGAACTGGGTGGGGTCCAGAGTTTGGAGATTACCAATGTCTTTGTTTATAAGTTCCATGATGATATGTTCCATGGCCTTGCAGACCACACTTGTCAGGCTAATGGAGCGGTAGTTCCCGGGGCCCTTGTTGGCTCCTCCCTTGTGGAGTGAGACAACTGTCGCTGTGCACCATTCAGCAGGCACAAAGCCTGAGGTAAGGCTATGATTGAATATGGTACTTAGGTGGGGTGCCAGTTCGTTCTGTAGTTCATGTAGAATGCATCCTGGGATGTTGTCTGGTCCCATGGGTGCTGTGTTCTTGGTTTGGAGAGTGTGGTTTTTACCTGTGTAGTCATGATTACAGGAACTTTGCATTCTTCCGGTATAGAAATGGGCTCTTAAGGGAGTGAGAGCGGGGTAAAGTTAGCAGTGAACCTATCTGCCAGGATGTTGGCACTATCAGTTGGGTCTGTATATTTAGTGCTATTGTGCTGTAATTCAGAGCAGATCTGAGTGTTGCCATTGAGATTCTTGACATAGCTATAGAATGCTTTGTGGTTGTCTTTAGAATCAGTAGAATTTTGTTTTTGTAACTAGCTTTGGAGGATTTTATCAGGGTTCGCAGCTTCTTACTGAGGCTGACCAGGGAGCTCCTCCACTCATGGGATTTTACTCTCTTTTGCAACAGTTCTTCCTTCTGTTGTACAGTTTGTTTATGGCAGAGGACCACCAGATTGGCTTCCTTTTTTTGGAGGATAGCATCCTAGCTCTGTTTGGGATAGCACGATCCATGCACTCATGTAAGTGCTTATAAAGTGCAATTGTGTAGGATTTAGTAGTCGTAACTGTATTGTCCATCTGCATGGGTGTCATGAAGTTCACCACTTCTGTCTTAAGAAGCATGAAGTTGGCTTTGGAGAAATTTTTTACCATGGTTTCCTTAATGGGAGGTGGGGGCAGGATGTGGATATCTAGGGTAATTAGCTTATGGTCGAATCGGACCAATGAGGCATTGACTTCAGATGTGGAACACTGGTCACTCATGTTGGTAATGACTAGATCTAGGATATTGTTGCCCCTGGTGGGGGTGTGGATAAGTTGATCCAGGGCATTGGAATTTATGAATTCCAGAAAGCATTGAGCGAAGGAGTTGGTACATGAGTAGTTTTCCCAGTTAATGGTGGGGTAGTTGAAATCACCCATTATTAGGGTGTTTGGTTGAACCCTAATATTTTCTAGTACATCAAGAAAAGAGGAGTGGGAATCCTGGGGCATGGTGTGTGATCTGTAGCAAGCTACAATTTGAATTGCAGTTTTGCCCAGAGTTAGTTGCACTTGGATAACCTTGGCTGCATTATACTGAGCAAATAGCCTGTAGGTGTGGATATCCTTAATGAATATGGACACACCTCCGCCTTTGGTGTTCTGCTCCAGGTTACATGGCCGAAAAGTGTGGTATGAGTTATAGCCTGGTAGTGCAGGGTTGCTCTCTGGAGCCTTGAACCAGATCTCAGTCACTGCACAGATATCGATGTTCTCCATTTTAAGGAGTGCCTTGAGTGAGTGCATTTTGAGATTTAGACTTCTAGCATTGAGTAGCATCACCCTCCGTTTTTGCTTGCCTGTTCTTGTTATGGTGGTGAAAAAGGCACTATAGAGGTGGCAAGAATCTTAGCCAGTATCCGGAATCCCAGGGGTGACAGGTGCAGGCCATATCTGGCAAAGTATCATGGTCTGTCGAGCATGTCATCCCAGGCAGACAGATACTGGATCCCTTTAGAATGGCACCAGAAGCTTAGCCAATTGTTGAAGTCAATCATTTTGTCCTTGTACTGCGGCATCATTCTGGGTGATGGCAGAATGCTACTCAGGGCTAAGGGTCATACCTGCCTGGGCTACAAGACTGGAGATCTCTTTCATGTCTCTTTTCATGTAGTCCAGGGAGGTATGTCTCAGGTCATTCCCACCAACATGAACAATGACAGAGTCATATTTGTACTTGTTGTGGAGTGACCTGAGTGCATGGGTTATGTGACAGATCCTGGCACCCGACAGACAGCTGACAGTAACCTTCTCCTTTTTTAACCTGGTGAGTGGGACATCAGTGTGCCTGACTATAGAGTCACCTATGACTAGTGTGTTGGGCACATTGTTTTGCCTTATTGGCTGTGGTTGAGTGGCACACTGAGTCTGCAGGCTATGTGTCATTTGGGTTGTGTTGTGGAGGTTGCTTGCATTTCTGCTTTGGAGGTCTCTGTTGCTTGAGCAGATTATTACTGAGAGCCTCTGCAAATGTTTTTGTGTTTCTATGTGTGGATTTTGGTGGTGTAGATTTAATGAGACTATGTGATGAGTGTGGTGTGGTGCAAGTGTTTACCTTCTCCTCTTGACTGTCAAGGTCAGTCTTGATTGGAGAGAGCTTTACCTCCAGTTTGGCTAGATAAGTGCATCTCTCACAGGTTGTAGTGTTGGGTGGTAGGAGGAGAGGGTTGTCTGTGTACATGAGGCAATTTCTACATGGCCCCAAGATGCCCAGATTCATCAGATAGACAGGAGAGAACGCTGGGAGCTGACCCTTGGACATGCCTGAATAAAAACTATTTTCCTCTAGATAAGTAAGGAAAGTGAGTACAAGAGTTGTTTTTCTCTAAGCAAGTGAGGAAAGTAAGTACCAAAACTGTTTTCCTCTAGGTAATAAGGAAGGTTGAGTGCTGTAGTAATTAGTAGGTTATTTAGTGCTTACAAGTTCTGAACAAGTGCTGATCAAAAATAAGCAAATTCAAATGCTAAAACTAAGAATATGTATCTGGACTAAACTAGTTACAGGAAAGGGGGGAAACAAGTGCAAATGCGGGTTTTTAAATCAGAAAGTTGAGAGAGATGGAAAAACTGCCCAAATGGCCAAAAACTACAATTTCTGGGCCAGAGCCACTCCTTGTGTGGTAGATAGGTTAACTAGTGCTTACCACTCCCACTGATAAGATAGAAAGCTTCCCTCCAAGACATAAAGCTTGGGGGGGAGGGCTCAAAAGCTTACATATAGTCCTGGATACAGCAAATCTGAATCTGGACTACACTAGTTACAGGAAAGGTATTTTATATATATATATATATATATATGTATATATATATATATATATATATATATATATATATATATATATATATATATATATACAGAAAAGTAGCTAAAACAGCAGTCAAAACAATTCAAATGCAGTGCAAGCTAGCATACTTAAGTATGTAGCAATGTTAGACCAAACAGTTTAAAAAATGCAATTTAATTAAAAATAACTAAAAACAAGTGCAGAAGGAGTCTATTAGGTAGAATGAGGTAAAGATATGGGACTGGGGGGAGTGTCCCAGATCAAATCTACAGTGGGGGTGGGCAACTGCAAAATCCTCCAAATTTAAACAACAACAAAGGAATAAGAAGGGTAGGTATGGGAAAACCAACACCTTCAGCAGAGATCTGAAAAACTATACAGTTTGAAGACCACCCTGTCAGGACACAGGAAGGCTCCAGCAATGATATGAAGACTTTTACTAAGAGGGTCTAATGTTATGCAAGTAATCCTTGAGATGGTCAGATAACACACAGGATGTAAAACCAGTTACACCAACTTAAGACACAGAGAAATAGGGGGAGGGGGGAAAAACACCTTCAGCAGAGATCTGAAAAACTATACAGTGAAGCAAAAATAAAAGTACATAACTCTGAAGTCAGCCAGCAATGATATAAAATTAGTCAAACAACAATTACCAGTACACAACTCTGAAGTGCCAGAAAAATATACTCAGCTCTGTATATCTCCAGATTGTTTGAAGAGCAGTCTGTCAGGACACAGGAAGGCTCTAGCAATGATATATTTTGGGTGTGAGATATCATTATGTTGTTTTTTTTATAGACTGTCAATCTGTGTGTGGTGTAACATTATTAACCTCTGTCATATATTAATTACATCAGACAGCTGAAGAATGCTGTGGACAATTTAAGTGAAGTGCAGTACTGCAGAAACAGGCACAGATGTCATTGTTTGTATCCCACAAAATCCTGGGCTGAAGTAAAGGTAGGTGTGGGCTGGAGTCAGTTTATAAGTACTGACAACTCCACTGGGCATGCTCATGCACTTAGTTAAACAGAGTGCAATTCTGTTGCTCCTTGCTCAAAATCACCTGTTATGTATAGATATGTCTATACATACATACATGTAAGTACACATATCTGTCTGCCACTATATCTCTCTCCCTCAGAGATAGTATATTGATCTCTATGTATATAAAAATAGATCTAGGCCTATATACAGCTATATGGATTCACTTCAGAAGATCGAAAGCCCATAACATTGAAATTGAAAACACTGACACCAAAATCTTGAAAATTCAAAACACTGAAAACTCAAAATATCGAATACCATAACATTGAAAATATATAGGAAACCAACATTTAATATATGCCAGCACAACTACATATAGAAACAAATAAAAAGCAAACCATATTACTCTTCTTCAAATATAAGCAGGGGGGGCAAGCCCCTCTGCACCCCCCATATGGGGGGCAAGCCCTCCACACCCCCTGATACTTAAATATATCAACTCTGAGATTGCACTACACAGAAAAAGATGGCAAACATACCATTCCGCACTTCATGACTGCCTGTTTAAATTGTAAAAAACTATCCTCAACCTTCTGTTAGAAACACTACTTCTCTGTTAAAACATTACATTACATTATATCTCTGTGATACTTACCGGAATTTCATAGGTAACCTCAGTCATGTTCCCTTCTTATTGCTATACTACAACATAACACATGTTAGTGTAGTGTAGTGCAATCTCTGAGTTGATATATTTAAGTAGCAGGGGGTGTGGGGGGCTTGCCCCCTGTTTATATTTGAAGAAGTGTAATATGATAAAAATCACCTAACTTCCCACCATGGAACTTCCCATATTTCTATTATCTAATCTCTCCCACTCTTTTCTCTGTACCTTCTCACCCCTCCTCTCTCCAGCTTTTCATCCAGATACAGCTGCTCACCAGCTTCTCCCTTTAATCTACACCCCTCTACTTTGAATCCTACTCATTCACATGTAGATATTATTGGGCTGGATTCATGAAGGCTTGCACGGAGTCTAAGAGTAGTTTAAGACTCTATCCAGCCAACATGTCTGCCGAGCGATCCAGGAACAGCCAGCAGGGGCGTGTAAGAGAGCTCCTAAAACGACTCTTGCACGGACAGTGTTAGTTTATGCAAATTATCTCATTTGCTGCTGAAAACTATGCAAATGAGGTAAATTTGCGATCCAGGAAACACTAACATGTCCGAGTAAGAGTAGTGTTATTTGCAGAAATGTACTCGGTTGGCAACTGAGTACCGTTCTGCAAATATCAAAACGGAGCTATGACAGCTCCAAATAAAGGATGCATCCAGTTGAGGAAGCATGCCAATGACCAAATATATGGCCATTGGCAATTTTATCCGTTGCAAAATAATAAAAAAAATAACTTTTTTTTCCTCGATCTCCGATGTTTAAGCGTAGCGCAGAGCCGCGCAAACGTGCGGCGCTCTAAAATCCCTAAAAAATATATAAATAAAAGCCACAAATAGGTATTTTATTCACAATATTCATCTGCCATGCAGGTGAATGGCAGGCTGAAGACAACATGGCTACTGAGTAGTGGTTGCTAAGGGGGGAAGCTCAGTCTGAGAGATGTAACCAAGCATTAGTAGGCAATCCTATGCAAATGAGTATAAGGATAGTGAATCCCAAATTTCACTGCCATGTGAACAATGTCCCTAGAGTGTAAGAGTAGGATTACGGGAGTAACAGAGTAGAAGATAGGTGACATCATGAGGGGTATGTATCAAAAAGACTTTAAGCTTATTGGAGCAGAGTGGCATGTGGTTGCTGTGAGTTACTCAGGACTGGAAGAGGCGTGTCTACAGTTGTCTAAACTGAAACCCAGAAACTGAAGGTGTACACCATGGCTATCACTGAAGTTTCTTGCAAAGCTGCTTACACTGTGTGCGTGTGTGTGCGCGCCTGTAAACCTGTCTAAGCCTGTGTGCACGTGTGTGCACCCATGTAAGCCTGTGTAAGGCCGTCTAAGCCTGTATGCATGAATGTGCACCTGCCTAAGCCCGTGTAAGCCTGTGTAAGGCTGTGTGTGCACGTGTGTGCTCGTGTGTGCGTGTTTGTGCTTGTTTGCATGATGCTGCCCCCTGTGGAAACAGAAATGGGAAAAGGAAGGAAAGGAAGTAGTGGGAAGTTAACCAAGGAGAACTAGCAGAGCTGCCAGGTGAAATCAATCAGAATCAGAAAATTATACAGGCAGTACACTAGCCCAGCCAAGCCCAGCACTTAAAACTCTGCAAACAACATCCCCCCATGTTTTTCTCAGAAACACTGCAACACTGCAGTCTACAAAGAGAAGTGAAAACTTAAAAAGCCTAACTGAGACAGAAAAATGTTAGGGGCTGCCATTGCTATTATAAGGCGACATGTGCAAGATGCTAAAGGTGGTGCCATTGCAAATGTTGCTGAGCAACAAACAGTGAGGAGACGGAGAAGAGTGTACAGACCCAGGGTAACTTACCAGGGGCTACATGAGCTGGAGATAGTGGAGTGCTATAGAGTGGACAGAGAGCTCCTGCAGCAAATTGTTGAGTTGTGCAGGCCATGCCTCACACACAGAACCAACAGAGGGGAACCCATCCCAGTGGAAACCAAGGTATGTGCTGGCCTAAGAATACTAGCAGCAGGTACCTTCCAGAGACCAACTGGTGATATGATGGGGATTTCACAGGCATCAGCATCCAGGGTACTGCACCAGTTAATGAATGCCATGTCAGCACATGTCGGTGATCATGTATATTTACCCAATTCCCATGAGGTATTGGCCAGCAACATGCGTCTCTTCCATCAAATAGCGGAATACCCTGAGGTAGTGGGTGCAATTGATTGCGTGCACATACACATTAAAGCACCAGCCGGAGTGCGGCGTAGGGCCTACATCAACCGCAAGGGCTTCTACTCCATCAACTGCCAGGTCATGTGTGATGCCCAGGTCATACTACTGAATGTGTGTGCTGGCTGCCCTGGTAGCTACCATGATTCCCATATCTGGCATTTGTCGCAGCTGTACCAGACATTTGCCAATGGGGACATCCCTGACAGTCACCTAGTGGGGGATGCTGGATACGCACTGGAGCTGTGGCTGATGACACCCATCAGAAATGCACACACACCTGAACAAGAACTCCATAATGAGGCACATGCACAAACACAAAATGTAATCAAGCATGTGTTTGGGATGCTCAAATCATGGTTCTGTTGCCTGGACAAATCTGGTGGAGCCTTGCAGTACTCACCAACTACATGTACCCATATTGTCATGGTATGTGCCATGCTACACAATAGGATCCTGCGAAAACAGCTGCAGCAGGAACAGCATGGGGCAGGGCCAAACAGCCCCCCACCATTGCCAAGGCCTTCAAAGGCACAGCATGACTCAGAGGAGGAACAACCTGAGCCTGCTCCAGTAGGCAGAAGGAGGCATTCCCAGTATGCATTGGCCTTGGCAAAGAGGCAATGCATAGCACATACACTGGCTCAGTAGGAACCCTGGAAATTATACCTCCCTCTGACTCGCACATAAAATAATAGGGATGCCTAACTTGACACTACCTGTTTCCAAACATGTATAGGGAGTGTAGTATGTTCATCCGACATAGGCAGCCGTGCAGCACCACCTGAGGCATGATTGCCATGTTCTAAGCAATATAAAGCAATGCTAAGCAGCTTTTACCAATATCTAATATATGTAAACAAAATTGCTTGTGCCAACGAGTGCAACGTCGGGCAACATTGAGTAATGTTGGCCAAGGTTGGCCAAAGTTGACCAAAGTCATTTAAACATGCTCATATCTGCTTTACTGTTCCTGGTCTGCCCAGCATGAAAATAAAAAGCAATGACAGGGCTTGAACCCAGGATACTGTGCACTATAGTCACAGTACTGAATCACTGAGCCATGATAGCATTTCAGTGGCAGACACACAGCAGGACAATTGTACACTAATGCAAACACAAAGAAATGCAGTATCATGCCCCTAAAGAGGTAAATGGGTAACCTCCCCCACACACCTATGCAGACAGAGAACATCAGGATAGGCGGTGTGATGTGGGTTGTGTAGGCTATGAAGTCGCAGTGTAATATACGTGACAATGGACGCTAACATCTGTAGTACAGTAGTATGCTGCAAGCCACTATGATAGGCAACAGTACAGACTGAAATGGTGTCCTGTACATAGCAGTGCAGGCATAGCAAATGCGTATAAGTGTCAGGTGAAACCCACATCCTATGTACACCCACAGTAACAACCAGGTGTGCCCCGGGTAGAAATGTACAAAGAATAGCTGTCACCTCTGTATGTAGAAATGTTGATAAGTCTATGCAAAGAGTCGCATGGAAGCCCTGCAGTCACAGCATGATCCCTGTTGATCTATGACACAAAAGTGAGACCTGCTGTAAAAATACAACTTGATTATCCATACACATATAGTATAAATGTCTATACCGGGCGTGCTCACACACTCCAACAAATTTTGTGGATTCCATTCAGCATCACACTGAAAGGTCATACTGGGCATGCTCACACACTTAAAGAAACAAAGCAAATGACAGGCAGCAACATACAGAAAGGTCATAGTGGGCATGCTCACACACTTAAAGAAACAAAGCAAATGACAGGCAGCAACATACTGAAAGGTCATACTGGGCATGCTCACACACCTAGGCTAAATATGGATGTGATAATAAGGGATCTATGGACAAATGTGGATAGTCACCTGAACTTCCAGAAACAAATTCACAAAGTGGTTGGAAAATCATGCTATGTGTACACACAAACTGCCAAGGTCTGTGCATGTAGGTCAAAGGAGGTTCCCACTACTCAGCAGTCATCAGACCTGTCAGAGAGTACCACAACACACTTGCAATGAATCTGACTAGGCACGTTCAGCAGCTAGAAAGACCAGTGAAGTACCTTAACAAGAGTAATACTGGCCTAAAGTAGTCGCCCCATGCAACAAGACTGAATGTAACCCAATCTGTACTCTGTTGCATACTGTCTACTCAGAAGATCTCTGCCAAACAGACAGGTTCATGTCATGGTTACACTCAGATCTGTTCTGAATTACAGCTCAATGGCAGTAAATGTACAGAGCCAACTGATATTGCCAATATCCTGGCATATAGGATCACTGTTAACTTTACCTCCCTCTCACCCATGAAAGAGCAAATCTCTATAATGGAAGACTGCAAAGTTGCTGTCACCATGGCTGCACAAGTAATAAACACTCTCCAAAGCCAGTATTACAGCAGCCATGGGACCAGATAACTTCCCAGACTGCGTAGTATCTACTTCCCTGAAGTAAACATTAACATGGCAGGTCTGTGGCTGCTGAAGTTTCCAGAGGACTGCAAACTAGGAACCATAATTGTAAACACAAAAGATGTGGACATCCTACAAAAGGGCATCACTGAGACAGATGGCTGCTGTCAAAGCCATGGGCTCTAGCTCAATGACAAAAGGTGCATTGTCATCCCCTTTGTTAAAAACTCTGTAGCCAAGAACTACAACAGAGGTGGTAGTATACTTCACACCAAAAGTGTGACAAGAGACCTTGGGTCACAGGTGGACAGTGGATGCAACTGTGATAATCACATTCCCACAGTAGTCAGAAAACCCTCCTATGTGGCACACCTCATCACAAAATGTGTCTCATGCAGAATAGAAGAGGACAAAGTTCCCCTCTACTCATTACTTACTAGAACTATAATAGAGCACAACACCACTGCTGCTATGTACCTCACAAGACAACTACAACAACTGGAAGGTCAGCAGCAATACCTCACAAAGAGCATTAATGACCTGAAATACATGCCATACACAGACCATCTCAAAATGCTCCATCCATACTCCCTTGCATATCGCCTACTCAGAGGTGTTCACTGCCTAACATACAAAGCTATGTCAAATATAGAGTTGTTGGATATGCTCCACGTAAAACACTCACAATCCCTCCGACCTGTGGACGCAAAACCACGAGTGAAATACAAAAGGAAGGGGTGTACCCATTTACCTTATGGATACCCACACCTTCAGGTTAGGGGCACAGCATGAGGCCTAGGAGACCATGCAAGTGCAACTAACATTGGCCAAAGCTGCCCATCACATTGTTGCCTGCTACAGCTCACGTACCTTGTCACAGGAACCTCACTCAGTATTCTGGAGAACAGTGGAAAGTATAAAGGTCCTATCAAACACCATTATATGAGGAGATTACAACTACCCAAACAGTGAGTGGTGGAATTAGTCATGTACAACATACTTCGCCCAATGTTTCCTAGAATTTAAAAACCCTAACACCCTGGAACAGCTAGTCACCTCACCCACTAGAGGTGACAACATACTGGCCATGATCATCACCAACATGGGGTACCAGTGTTTCACTACAGAGATAAACCCCTCGCTGGTAATATCAGATCATGAAGTATTCACACTGGACATCCATATCCGGCACCCCCACCCAGTCAATGAAACCACTGTGAAGGCATTTGCAAAAGCAAACTGCACACTTCCCAAGACCAAAGTAGAATGTTCCAAAGCCCTCTTGCTATAGGATAATGGTATACAATCTGCAGAATCATTTACAACTGCATCCTATGAGCATCCACAGGGATGCATGGAATGAGACATCACAAATAAAACCAAGATGCACTCCTCCAAAAATAGGACAACAATCATGTGGTTGTTGCCCATAAATAAGCTAGACAACAGAAGGAGGAAAAGAACACATGATAGAGCCAACTTCACTAAAGGAAAGGCATCACTGATCATTATCAGGGAGAAACAATGATCACTCATAAAATAATCCAAAGACAGTTTCAAAAGACAAATAGCCAAGGAATGTAAGAATAACAACCACAAAGCCTTCGGTAGCTATACCAGACATGTAGGTGTCAACTTCCAAATATGCTGTCAGCTACTGAAAATAGGAAAGAAATACAACAAACCAACTTTCATTGCACACATCTAGGGGGACAACTTCAGTGTACACTCCCCTCATTACCCCCAAAAGGCCCTGTGTCCATCACAGAAGGATGCAGAGCCCCAGACGTCATGGAAATCCAGGTAAAGACAGCCCTCACCAAAGCTAAGAACACAGTATCGATGTGACTGGATGGTGTCCCATGCTGCATCTTACACTGGGCCCATGAGGAACTAGACCCTCACCTACATTCATTGTCCAGACACAAGTGTACCACAGGCTATGTACCCAAAGAATGGCATACACAAACAGTCATCCAGCTCAACAAAGGGGGTGCCACAACAGAATATGAACACCATTGCCCAATATGTCTACTCATCCTGGTCTACAGAGCTATTGAGCAAATTGTCATGGAACCCATGAACAGAGACATTGGAGACCTCCAGACACTGGACTCTCCACATCTTCGCCTTGTTAAAGTCAGATTCTGTCTCCTAAACCTAGTTGACTTATCTCAAACAGTTACCAAGGACATAGATGGAGGTGAAAGTAGTCCACACAGGCCACCCGGACCACACGAAGGACTTTCCACACCATTCCCCACTCTGTCACCATGGACAAGTGTACCAGCTGGAACATTAACAGCTATGTCACAGGATGGGTGGCCAGGTGGCTCACAGATCAAACACACATGTTCAGAGTTGCTGGTGCCATGTCCAACTCTAAGCCAGTCACAAATGGCATCCCACAGGTCTTGGTCCTGGGACCCCACCTGTTCATTAGATACTGCTCAGAGGTACAGGCAAGCATGGGAGGTGTATGGCTGAACAGTTCTGCAGATGAATGGTAACTGTGGTCTATAATCGACTGTACGGCTAACACAGACATCCTCCAGAAGTGTCTTACAGAGACAGATACCTGGTGTCAAAACAATGCCCTGAAGCTGAATGCCAAAGAATGCATAGTCATCCCATTTGGGTACAACAAAGTGCACACAAATTACCACATAGGTGATAATCCAGTATGTACGGAGAAAGTCATTATGGCCCTGGGGACAGAGGTAGATAGTAAACTCCCCTTTGATGATCACATGGCCAAGGTGTTTAGACATTCCTTCAATGTAGCCCATCTGTCACCTAATGTAACCCACTTTGTATAGTCTGATGATGTCACCATCCTACAAATAAACCTGTGGAAAATATTGCTCACAGTAATGTGTATAGCGCAGTGTGTAAATGCGTACTTCTGTCATATCATAAAGTAGTTAGGTAGTGGTTTGAATTCTGCACTCAACAAGTGTGTGTGTTTGTGTGTAGTCTCCTTGGGAAGAAGCAAACCTTTTGGAGAGTAGTGAAACACCTTAAAAGTGGTAAACCAATCTTTGTCAAGTCTGATGATGTCACCATCCTACAAATATACCTGCGGAAAAAAGAAGCTACATTAATGCGTATAGCGCATCGTGTTAATGTGTACTCTTCTAGTGTCATGATGCAGTTAGGTAGGGGTTTGAATCCTGCACTTGACAACTGTGTGTGGTCTCCTTGGGAAAGAGCAGCCTTTTAGGGGAGTAGTAAGACACCTTAAAAGTGGTAACCAATCTTTGTCAAGTCCGATGATGTCACCATCCTACAAATATACCTGTGGAAAAGAGACACCCTAATAATGTGTATAGCACGTCATGTTAATGCGTACTCCTCTAGTATCAAGAAGCAGTTAGGTAGGGTTTTGAATCCTCCACTTGACAAGTGTTTTTCTGTGATTTCCTTGGGAAGGAGCAACCTTTTAGGAGAGTAGTAAAACACCTTAAAGGTGTTAAACCAATCTTTGTCAAGTCTGATGATGTCACCATCTTACAAATATACCTGTGGAAAAGAGAACCCCCAATAATGTGTATAGTGCGCCATGTCAATGCATGCTCTTCTAGTATCGTGAAGTAGTTGGGTAGGGGTTTGAATCCTGCAGTGAGTGTGTGTGACTGTGTTGGGGGTTTTGCTTTTACCACCGTATGACATATCAGTAGGCATCGCACATGTGAGGTAGCTGTGAGGCAAATACATATATGTACATGTTACCTCAATCATTGCATGTGTGTGAACTCTGCTTTATCCAAATACACAGTTGTCATCTTTGCCAAACTGTGCTGCTGCTTCACAGACCTTAGGTCACATCTGTATGCTTGTGACAAGGCCAGCCACTGCAGTGATGCCTGGCCTAGGTCATCCGTGTCACACACACTCATTATGGTTTCTACTGAATTGTGTGAGTGATGGTTTATGGCTGAGGCATATGTCAGACCTGTTCAAACGCAGTAGAGTCTGTCAATGATGACTATGCATTATAGGTGTACAACCTGTGTGGACATGCATGCAGACCCCTTCTTGCTTATGTGATCCACCGAGGGATTTCAAAATACCTTAGGGAATGTAATTATCAAAGGAGAGATGACGTAACACTAGGTTGCATGTACACATCGGTACCAGTTCATCATGTTGGTGGCTACTACCTATGTGGTACTGTGGGGATACTATGTTCTGTAAAGGTGGATGACTACACCTAGTTTCGCCTATAGCTTGACAGCATGGGTTTGACAACAGGTATCTGTCTGTATGATACCCTTGTGGAGGATGTGTGTGTCACCTGGAGAATGCAGTATAGGCCAGAGTATGCATTAGCACACGTGGACAGACATATCCCTATTGTGATTGCTTGTACCTAAGAGAGCCATATGCCAAACAGGAGTGGTCTCAGTAATGGGTGCAGCTGAATACCACTGGTTACTGGCATAGTATAGTACCTGAAGGATCCAAATGTTGCTGTGTGTCCTACATCTGTATATCAGTTGTCAAGACATCATCTAATGATTGGTTATGGTCAGGCTGTTGAAGTCATGTATACTACCAGAATGCAAAACAATGACAGATACTGTACTGACAGCCACTTACTTACCCCTACCCAACATGGATTTCGTCCTCACCACAGCACCACCACTGCTCTCCTCTCCTTCACTCATATCATTGCAGAGGCACTATACAGCAATAAACTCATTTCCTGTCTCTTCCTAGATCTCTCCAAAGCCTTCGATACTGTCTCTCATCCTCTACTACTATCCAAACTCACAAATCTCCACCTATCCCCCTTCGCACTTGCCTGGTTTAATAGTTACCTATCTGGCAGGGAACAATCTGTCAAATGGCTCTCATTCTCCTCACCTTTCCTTCCCATGTCCACTGGTGTTCCCCAAGGCTCCATCTTGGGACCCCTTTTGTTTAACATCTTCACCAATGATCTTTACACCTCATGCAAAGAATCCTCCCTTATTCAGTATGCCGACGACTCCACACTTATATCCATCTCAAATAACATTCCTAAACTACACTCCCTGACCCAACAGGCCCTATTATCCACTGAACAATGGCTCTCTCACAACCTATTGATCCTAAATCCTAAAAAGACCAAAATCCCTCTTTTCCTTCCCCGTTCTCTTTCTCATCATAAACCTCTTTTTTTATTACATCTTCTAACAATACAAATATCCAACCTGACACCCACGCAAAACTCCTAGGGGTCATTATCAATGATGAACTCAAGTTCAACCTACACATACTCCAATGTATAAAAAAACAAACAAACTAGAAACTAGGTCTGCTATATCAGAACAAAAAATTCCTAACCCCTGAATCTAGACTTACCCTGGGCCAGGCACTCCTCCTCCCCTCCCTCTTATATGCCGCCCCAGTTCTTACCAATATCCAGGCCTCCTCTCTAAACAAACTGCAACAGACTTACCATAAAATAGCCAGATTCATTACTAACTCCCCATACAACTCACACCACTGCATTTCATTAAACTCTCTTCAATGGCTTGAACTTCCCAGTTTCTGCTATCTTATCAATTTCATATGCTACACTCTGTTCTTTATAAACCCTCCTTCTGTCCATCTCTATCTTCCTTAGGCTCCATCTACATCCCATCCCAGACCCTCCATACTTCTAACCAACAATTACTTGATATCTACCACCCAAAAAGGTCAGTAGGCAAACTACTCTACAAACACTCCCTTGTCCATGCTTGGAACAAACTTCCCCTTGACTTATGTTCAATCTCCCTCACCTCACACTTTAAAAATGAACTAAAAGCTTATTTTCTCAATTCCAGAACCTGCCCTTGCCATGACCCTACCTAGTCTTCCTTCCCTTTATGTACCCTCAAAAGGACCATACTTAGTACCTCATTACACCTCTCTCTCCGATGTGTCTACTATGCATTTGCACAATTTTATACAAACAAAAAATGTTAATTGTTCACCTATTGAACTATATCAATGTAAAATTGTTACTTAGCTTCTTTTTAATGCAACTTTAACTTTATGCATGTATCCCAACATATGTGAATCGTTTTGCTATAACTGCTATTATCGAAGAACAAACCAAACTTGGAAAGAGGATACAAGAAAAAAGAAATAGAAGCAACTTTTGTGGATAGTAACAAACAAAGAATGGGAAAGGGTCGACCTTTCTTATATAGATATGGAAATAAATGAGAGATGAAACAAATATAAGAAAAGAAAAAGAAAAAGGTAAAAATAGATTAGTTATTCCATTCACTAATAGAAACACTAAAATTAAAGAGATCATTAATAATAATTGGAGACTATTAATGATGGATGAGAAAATAAGGGAGTTGGTTGATTATACACCCAGTGTCACTTATAGGAACATGAAATCTTTAAAAAGACTACTATGTTATAAAGTAAAGGGTGGAGAAAGTATACCATCTCAGAGAATAGGAACTCATGCTTGCAGAACTTGTAATCAATGCACATATGTGACAAATGATAACAAGTTCATTCACCCGGATACTGGACGGGAATATAACTTCAGTTTTTATGCTGACTGTAAGTCTAGGGATTTCATTTATTTAACTCAATGCCAGATATGTTTGTCATTTTATGTTGGAAAAACAAACAGGACACTAAGAGAACGTATTAGAGAACATCTATATGCCATTAATAAAGAAAATACAAGTAATGCTTTAGCGAAACATGTTATTGAGAATGGCATGACACATAAGTTCAAATTCAGGGTTCTGGAATTAATTAGGAAAACCAATAGATTAGGTGACAAAAAAAACTACACAGAAGGTCCGGAAAATAGATGGATCATGAGGCTACAAGCACATAGAGCCCATGGCCTCAATGACAGAATATCGTTAAAACCATTTTTAGCAATGAGATCATATAAACATTAAATTATTTAAATTATTTTAAATTAATATATAAATTATGTCAGAATATTGTTTTATTACATTATAATTTATATGTTGTTATAGTATATTATGTAGATTTGTATATAGGTTAAGTATTAGTGGTTTATATTAACATATTTATTCTTTAGTTATTATTTTTAAGATGTTATTTTTAAGACGTAGTGTCTTAAAAAGGTGTATGTATACCTTTTATTTGAAATGAATGTTTTAATTGGGTACTTTAATGCATGCCAATTGAGTAGAACAATGGTGCAAAATACCTGATAGGACATTATGTTAAATATTGAAGTCTGATGAAACATTTTTTAAACGTGAAAGCACTCACTGATTTGGATCCTGTATTTGATTTTAAGTGTTATTAAAACTCTTGAAGTGAAGACTGGAGTTTTTTTCAACAATTTTACAGTTTCAGCTGTGGAGAACCTCCTTTTGTGTGGTCATTCCATAACTGCTATTATATCAATATTGTTTAAAATTGTACTTGTTTTAAAATGTATTACTGGAGCTTTTCTCCTCGGGTCTCCACTGAAAATGGGCCACACGCCCAGTTGGACAAACCCGGTTAACAAATGTCAATAAATAATAAAAAAATAAATAAAGATAGTAACAGTATCACCCACAGCACAGTGTCAAACCATGTCATACACATATGTGTAGTCAGGTTCCAAAATGTGTGTAGTACAATGCATACTGGCCACCAATAGAAACTATGGAGTGTTGCTGTGTAATACAGAGCATGTCACCCTGCCCATGTGTCCACTATGCACGTACATGCAGACAGTGCACCTCCACCATTACTACAACTGTATACCTGCAAATATGGGCTACACACATCCCACACATACTGTCCACTCACTAACACATGCTGCCAATACTGCACACATCAGCCAAGTGGCACATGGGTGGACAATATACAATTGGAACTAACACTGGTGTAAACCACACTGCAATGACAATCATAGCTTTAATGCATCATGCCTGCTCAGATACACCTTCAAGCATATCATTACACTCTACTGCTGACTACATGCTAACGTTGCTGTACTGCTATAAAGACACTCTGTGCATCAGCACCATAGTTGCCTGTTCCTGCTTCGATGTTACAGATGACAGGAGGTAGCTCAGGTTTCATCATATGCACAGGGTGTGTTGTTGGTCTGCCAGAGGCCTACAGTGAGCCATCCAATCGATATGTTTGTGTGTGTGTGTGGGGGGGGGGGCAAGAATAATGGTATGGGCCAATGTTGATGTAATGTGTGTGGGTATGTGTTAGCCCTAGGTGTCTGGATTATGTGAGTGTGTGTTTGCATACACACAGTTCCACCATGTGGCTGCCACATATGGGTACTTGTGGGACAGCCACAGACTGTGCCTGCGAGGCTTTACAGATCACCGTCTCTGGCCATGGATATGGTACCTGTGCCTGGCAGGGGTGCTACTGACACTATCAGGTACCAAGCCAGACTGGATACTATCCCCAGAGGTAGATGGGTGTACACAGGACCCAGGTCCCTGCTGGGACTTTCCAGAGCCACGTGCATGTGGTCTTCTAGGATATTCTATGGACAGCCCACCCCCAACATTGCTGGGGCTGGTACTGGCACTACGGGAGCAGTTGTTGCTTGAGGGATGTCTGCGGTGACTGCCAGCTGCAGATGTTGCTGGCATACATCCATGTAGATGACTCAACCATCCCGCACTGTCCTGAAACATGGACATGACATTGTGGAGGACATCTAATGTCTCTCTCTAAAGTCTATCAGTGACCTCAGTGTAATTACGGATGGCACCAGTTAGGTCACTGATACTGTCTATTACAGCAGTGTTATGTGCCCTCTGTGCCCTTAGTCCCTGTCTGGTGTACTGTTCTATACGTGCCTGTGCCTCCATGACAGCCTGGAACATTCGTGAGGTTGTAAGACATGTGGCATGTCTGCCAGTGGCATGATGAGCAGCAGTGCTCCGACGAGAACCCCTGGACATCTGCATATGTGGTACCCTTCCAGACATCTGGGTATGGCTGCTGTGTTGGGATGCATGTGCCATGGATACCACACTGTCCTGGCCAATGCCGACTGTACGCTGTCCCTCTGCAAAGGGCATTGGAGATGGATGTATTGGCAGTATGACTGTGTGCATGGATGGGGTGGACACTTGTGTAGTGTCGATTGGTGGCCAAATGATAGACCCTGGCAAACATACCTGTGCCTCAACACACCTATCATCATTGTCACTATCATGCTCAGTGAAATCAGTTTCCCTGCTGCATTGAACCAGCCCAGAATCAGCACCTGTAAGAGGGTTCATAGGTTCATAGGTTCATAGGTTCGTACTAGGCTATCTGCCCTAAGGCATTTATAAGCCTAGCCAGAGTGTATGTGGCTTACACCACCCCTTAGGATGAGAATACTACGCCCTTTTAGGGTTTAGTTTACTATGCCTCTGTCTAGTAGTGACACAGAGATGACCCCCGGGGTAAACCTACGATCTCCCATCCACTCGTCGAGATTTCTCTTGAATAGAGTCAGTGAGGGGCTCTGCCTAACATGGACTGGGATTCTGTTCCAGAGTGTAGGGAGCCTCTGGGTTATGAATCTGTCCCTCCAGCACGTCCTATTTATTTCTGTGTTGAGGTTTAAGTCACTTGTTCTCGTGGCTCTGATGGATTTGGATTTTCTGAGGTGGAGCATGTCCATTAATTCAGGATTGGACATGGCCTTGTACGTCAGGCACAGATCACCTCTGAGTAGGCAGTATGCGACTGAATAGAGCTGGAGTTTATTCAGTCGGGCAGCATATGACATATGTTTAAGACCCTTTATCCTCTTGGTGAGGAACTTTTGGGGTCTTTCCAACTGCTGCAGGTGACGGGTGAGATACATCCCAAATGGGGCATTGTACTCAATCATTGGCCTGATAAGAGAAGAGTACAGGAGCACAATGACCTCTCTTGATCTAGATGTGAAACCCTTCATGATAAGGTGGGCAATATAGAAGGTCTTCCTAACCACTTTGGCAATGTGAGTGTCAAATGAGAGGTTACTGTCAATCTGGGTCCCTAGGTCCCTGATTACCTCTTCCGTACTTAATGGATTACCGCCTATGTGGTAATTTGTCGGTACCTTGTTTTTCCCAAAGGGTATGACTATACATTTTTTGGCGTTCAGCTTAAGGCCATGGCTCTGGCACCAATTATCCATTTCTATGAGTCTTCTCTGAAGGAAGTTTTTGTCCGCTGGAGTATCACTTATGGCGCCCAGTTTGCAGTCATCTGCGAACTTTGTCAGCCACAATCGTCCTATGTTTGCCTGTACCTCGGAAAAATAAATGCCGAACAAGAGGGGTCCCAGGACTGAGCCCTGTGGGACACCGCTTGTGACTGGCTTAGAGTCTGACATAGCTCCAGCAACTCTGACCCTGTGGGTTCTGTCCTTGAGCCAGTTTGCAACCCATCTTGTGACATATGGGTTTACATTTAAGCTGGTGAGTTTGTCTATGATGCCCGAGTGGGGTATTGTGTCAAAGGCTTTTGCAAGGTCAAGGTAGGCTGTGTGAACTGCCTTACCTCATCAATTGCCTTAGTGACTGTTTCAAAAAGTCGACCAAGTTCAAAAGGCAGGATCTGCCCTTGACAAAGCCAAATTGGGTAGGATCCAATGTCTGTAGGTCCCCAATGTCTTTGTTTATGAGTTCCATAATGATCCTCTCCATAGCTTTGCAGACCAGGCTCATCAAGCTTATGGGGCGGTAATTTCCAGGGTCCGTAGAAGCACCGCCTTTGTGAAGTGGGACCACTGTTGCCGTACGCCACTCTTTGGGTACGTATCCTGTAGTAAGGCTAAGATTAAACAGCAGCCTTATGTGTGGGTTTAGTTCCTCTTGGAGTTCATGTAGTACACAGCCTGGGACACCATTCGGTCCCATTGATGCTGTGTTTTTAGCTTTAGAGAGTGTGGCTCTCACCTGGGCATCTGAGATGTTAGGGAGGCTACACTCTGCTGGGATAGTTATTTCTCCTTTTGGGGGGGGGGGGGAGAAATTTGCACTGGACCTGTCTGCCAGAATGTTGGCAATGTCAGTGGGTTCAGTGTATTTTGTGTCATTTTGGACTAACTCTGAGCATATCTGGGAGTTTCCACCCAGGTTTCTAACATAGCTAAAGAAGGCCTTGTGATTGTCTTTTGTGTCTTTTGCGATTTTTCTCTCAAAGTTGGCCTTGGATGATTTTATGAGTGATTGTAGTTTTTGCTAGTACTGATCAGAGACGCCTTCCCTTTTAGGGATTTTGCTCTGTCATGTAGTAGCTTCCTCCTCCTGTTGTAAAGTTTGTTTATGGCTGGGGTCCACCAGACCGGGTGCCTGCCTTTGGGGAATGGGTCTTGGTTTTATTTGGGATTGCATGATCCATGCATTCTTGAAGGTGCCCATAGAAGGCATTTGCAAAGGATTCAGCAGTGTGGGTTGTGGTTTCCACTGGCCCAGGGGCCTTGAAGGATACCACTTCAGTCTTAAGAAGTGTGAAGTTTGCTTTTGAGAAGTTCTTCACTGTGGTCTTTTGTGCCGGGGGTGCCGGCCGGATGTGGATTTCCAGTGAGATTAATTTATGGTCTGATCTTACCAAAGAGGGATATACTTCCGGTGTGGAGCATTTTGTCCCCATGTTTGTGATGATCAGGTCTAGTATATTGTCTCCTCTTGTGGGAATGGTGACTAGTTGTTCCATTGCATTTGAGTTTATGAATTCTAGGAACCTTTGGGCTAGGGTGTTGGGGCTTGAGTAATGTTCCCAGTCTATGTTTGGGTAGTTGAAGTCTCCCAAAATGATGGTATTTGGAGACATTCATACTCTCCAGTGTCTTCAGGAAGGCTGTGTGGGGTTCCTGAGTTTGAGAGGGTGGTCTGTAGCATGCTACAAACTGTAAGACAGTTTTGCCTATGGTTAGTTGCACCTGGATAGTCTCCGATGCTTCGTGCATTGCCACTAACTTGGAGGTGTGGGTATCTTTGATGAAAATGGATACTCCCCCTCCTTTTGTGGTTCGGTCCAAGTTTTGGGGCCGGAAAGCATGATATGAGGTAAAACCTGATAGTGCTGGGGTGCTCTCAGGAGCCTTGAACCAGGTTTCAGTCACTGCACAGACATCAATGTTCTCCATACTGAGGAGGGCTTCGAGGGGGTGCATCTTGAGGTTTAGACTTCTGGCATTGAGCAGCATTACCCTTAGTTTTTTTCCACTTGTGTTTTCTAGGAAGGTAGGTTTGTCATTTGAGCCTTGCCTAAAAGGCACTATGGGGGTGGCAAGAGCCTTGGCCAATATCCGGAAGCCCAGGGTGACAGGTGCAAGCCATCCCTTGA
Source organism: Protopterus annectens (assembly GCF_019279795.1). Classification (NCBI taxonomy): domain Eukaryota; kingdom Metazoa; phylum Chordata; order Ceratodontiformes; family Protopteridae; genus Protopterus; species Protopterus annectens. The sequence goes on from NC_056735.1 coordinate 1,998,303,536, forward strand.
AGCAGCGTGGCTTGTCAAGCATGTCATCCCAAGCAGACAGACATTGGATCCCCTTAGAATGACACCAGTAATTAAGCCAATTGTTAAAACTGATCATTTTGTCTTTGTACTGTGGCATCATTCTTGGTGAGGGTAAGATGCTGCTCAGGGTCAGGGTCATACCGGCCTGGGCTACATAATTAGAGAGCTTCTCTATGTCTCTTTTCATGTAGTCCAGGGAGGTACGTCTCAGGTCGTTCACACCGGCATGTACAATGACTGAGTCATATTTGTACATGCTGTGGAGTGACCTGAGTGCTTGTGTTATGTGGCGGATTCTAGCTCCTGACAGGCAGCTTACTGTGACCCTTTCCTTTTTCAGTCTAGTGAGCGGGACGTCAGTGTGTCTGACTATGGAGTCAACTATTACGAGTGTGTCTGACATGTTGATTGGCCTTAAGGGCTGTGACTGTTTAGCACACTGACTTTGTGAACTATGTGTTGCATGTGCTATGTCTTGAGGTGGTGTTTGCTTGGGTGTCTGCTTTGGAGGCCTCTGTTGTTTTGGTAGATTTTTAATCAGCACCTCCGAGTATGTTTTTGTGTGTTTATGTGTTTGGTTTGCTGTTATGATAGTTCTATGTGAGACTGGGTTTGTGGTGTGCGTTGTTACCTTCTCCTCCTGACTGGTCTTGCCAGTTCTGAATTGAGAGAGCTCAACCTCCAGTTTGGCTATATAGTTGCATCTCTCGCATATATTTGTATTTGTTGGGAGGAGGAGAGGGTTGTCTGTGTACATGAGGCAATTGTAACATTGCCTCAAGATTCCCAGATTCACCAGCTGAACAGGAGAGGACGCCAGCAACTGACCCTTTGACATGCTAGAAATAGTGAAAAAGATTGCTGTGTAACTGAGTCAGAAAGGACCTATAGGGAGATGTGTACTCAACAGAATTTAGGTGAATGAAGTACTTTCTTTTGTTTAAGAGTACTTTACCTGTATAAAAATGCTTTAGGAGCAAGTGCTGAGCTTTTCAGATAGAGTATAGGCTGTTTGGATTGCAAGTAGAACAGTTCTAAGGGAAAAATTGAAGAGCAGACTTGGCAGAGCCAGAAAAAGTTTAACCTTGTTTAACCAAGTTTAACCTTGTTTAACCGGCGCTATGCGCGCATCGCCGCAAAGCCGTGCAAAGGTGGATTTTAAGCAGTGAACTACAAAAGAGCTAGGAATGGTCCCAAACAACCAATTACTACAGCTTCTTGTGCTGAGGTCACTTCCCCAAGGACAGGTAGGCTGCTCAAGGCTCCCCACTCCCACTGGTGAGCAAAGAAACTTCCTTCTATCCAAGTAAGGTAATGGACAACACAGGAACTACACCACAGCCCAGAATACAGCAATGCCTGTATACTGGTCTAAACTAGTCAAGAAAGGCGGGAAAACAAGGATTATTTTTTTGTTTTTTTTGTAGAAATACACAGAAAATGCAGAGACAGTGATAAATTAGTTACACAGGCTAGCACACTTTAGTGGGCAGCCTCCACAGTTAAATTAAACAAACAAACAAGCAAACTTTCGATTAAATTCGACTAAATGTAACTTTAAGTGCAGATTTAAAAATCAGGGAGACAGGAAAAACACTTTATGACCTGTACATGATGTCAGCACACATGCACACATGCACACATGCACACATGAACACATGCACACATGAACACATGAATACATGCACACATGAACACATGCACACATGCACACATGAACACATGTACACATGCACACATGCACACATGCACACATGCACACATGAACACATGAACACATGAACACATGCACACATGCATACATGCACACATGCACACATGAACACATGCACACATGCACATATGCACACAGATACACTTCTCACTAGTACACACACACACACACACACACACACACACACACACACACACACACCAGCAATTCCGAACATACTCAATAGCGTGTGATGTTGGGGTACAGTATCACAAGCCAAACATTTATATCAAACGTGACAGCATGCAAGATGTGTGTTGCTCAGCAGCATGCAGTGTGAGTGTAGACAGCCATTGCTAATAACAGTATACATGGCCTTGATGCATGTGTGTTTTGTTCAGTGAATAGCCTCACCCTGGAACGCAATGTGTACATGGACACAACATTGCTGTGCAGGTACTAAAAGCCCTGCAATGTCCTGTGCACCATCAGTCACAGGTATACATACCATGGCTGGATGTGTATCAGTGTGTCACATAGATATCCATTTCTGATTAGAGCATCTGTGTCTTTAGCAGATGATTGTGGAGACAGGTGTAGCACATGCATGCTATGTATACACACAGGATGAGTGGTGCATGTATACCTGATGGAATACCATTGCTCGACATAGCCATTGTACAGTGGTTATGGTGAGTGTAGGACATATTGTGGATATGCCAGTGCCAGCCATGACATGGCATGCTACCACACAACTGTAACATTAAACATCACACATACACAATGTGTGTCATGTGACCTATACACCGCATAACATTACAAGACATATGTGCGTCACTTTCTATAAATGGAGATTGCTATGCATATTGCGTATAGGTGCATATGTCTGCACACACATACACAACATTGAGGTGCATAGCAATTCATGATATGTGTATTACTGTGGCCACTTTAACTGAATGGGGTGTAGTACCATGAGCCATCATCATGCAGCATCATGTGGTCACTCAAGGCTACTAATGTGTGACAGACCGGCACATAGCATGGTGTACCTGAACTGCAGTACCATGGCTACATTCACCATTTCATGGTCAGTTGTTACATGGGTTTGTGAGGTGCTCAATAGGGGGCATTGCCTAACATGAATGTGTTATGTGTTGAAGAGTGTTGCACAGCCACATGTGAGGCATCTACCCCTCGGGTATATTATGTGTGCTGTGTGGATGAGGTTTGGGATACTGTAGTGTGACCTTACAGTGGGTGTCTGAATACACCATGTGTAGCATGTTAACGTGTACTGCGTATGACAAAGGTGTGTATGTTGTGTGCATGTGCATCGACTCTGCCTATCCGATATCCACTAGAGTGTTGCCACAATTGTGTGGGATGCTCTGTGTATTGTATGTATTTTAGGCAGCTACCCACATTACTAGGATGTGCATAGTCTCACACCAAACATGCACAGCATGCATTATGTGTAGGTGTGTTACGTGTACATAGCCTACACCTCACCTATGACATGCACATTTAATTAGCAATATTAAAGGTATAACACACTCACCAGCATGGCTCTGCTGCCTTGCTGTCACACCAGAGGGACCTACAAGGATATCAGGCACCTTGTCAGTGGCAACAACTGTGGCATTGCAACTGTGTGTTTGCAATCTTACAGTAATACAATGGTGGACAGTCACAGGCCTACAGATTATATTCCTAATTATTAGTATTGCACAACACTAGGCACCACATCGTCTAACTACACAGTACACATCTCACATAAGCATGCTCTACCAATAGGGTTAACAGTATTCTACAGCTATGCGATGTTACCTGCACGCTCCATGTCAACTTGCTGTGTGGCTCTAGCCTCCATGATGATACATGTTAATTGTTGTGGTTGTTGTTGGCCAGGAGCCACTTGGCTCAGGAGCAGCTCCTCCACTCTGGTGAGGGGGGGATGGATGGCTTCCCCCCACACCTGTGGCAAGCTGTTGTCTGGGGATATCAGACGCATGCTGCCAGACATGTCTAATTAAATCACTGCAGTGATGGCGTACCTGCTCATATGTCCGGTTATGCATGCCTATGTCATTTACCCTACGGACAAGATCTTGCCACAGTGCACCCCGCTCATGCTGGTCCTGGCTGGTTCTGGAGAACAGCAGCGCATAGTGCTGCACCAGGCTCGCTGTGATGGCTTCTTCCTTGGCCGTGCTACATGCCGGGTTACGATGGTGGGACATTACTCTGGAAGACAATTAAACAATATGTGTGAACAAGTCATGTGGCACACGTAACATTCTAAAGTACAGTTATAAATTAGCTTCCATATATAGCAGCCTATTGGCTATCAGAAGATACACACTTTCAATACCACATATCAGTTCTCAACACACAGATGCCTAACAGTGCCTGACACACTCTATATATCAAACCATGTTTTACACAGCAACAAAGTTTCAACAGTATGTAAGACTATACAACAATACATGGCACACTGTATGTGACACAGTGCACTACCTTGCCACAGGAGGTATATATCATGCTAATGCATCATGAAATATGTAATCCATTACAATGAATGTAAAGTCCACTGATAGTGTTACCAGTATCCCACACTAGTCATTGATGACAGACCCCTGCCTAACATATGTGCATATTCGTTAATATAGGTGACATACTGCTGTACTAGATTATACATGTTGCTAGATACGCAGTTATATCCTGCAACACACATATGACTGAGGCCATGGTACAGGCATACCCACACACACAGCAGACATACATAACAGACACAAAGGTATGGCAACCCAGGTGACCTTTACCTGTGTACCTTACAGTACTGTGTGTCAGTAGTTACTAGACCTTATGCCTGAGGTATGTAATCTGTGAGGACTACAGGGAACACACATAATAGTGGTTCCAATAAATGTGCACGTACACCATACTGTGCTGTTTAGGCATACAACTTCAGGTAGTACTACAGTTCATACAGGAGTTGGATTCACCAGCAGTGACACCCAATAAGCATACATGTACTGCTTCAGCCTACAATGGGACACCCCAGTCGACAACAAGGGACTACGTCAGACCGTATCGCATACTGCTTTTTCTGCCTACCAATTGCATACACATCTTTTGCTAGGATCACAGCTAGGACACATAATACCATGACTGAAACAGTTTCCCACTAAGCTATCACACATATGCCAAACTCTGACACATTCAGCATCACACTCAGTCAACCTCACATATTGATTATTGCAACAAGTACATGTGGGTGTGTATCACTTCATAGGTAGGTAAGAGGCTATTGGCCCTAGGGCCTATAGAAGTCTAACCATATGTTACCCTGGCCTCTGACACACAGGTATTTAAATTTCACATGGCCCAGTCAAGCAGAGACACTGAGGTGATTGTCTGGGTTATTCACTATCTCCCATACAATCTCCAGGATTATTTCTGATGACTGCTAATTAGGAGTTTTGTTTGTTATGGATAGTTGGTTTGTTCCAGAGTATGGGATGTCTCTGAGATAGGAATCTATCCCTCCAGCATGTGCTGTTTATTGTGGTCAAAGGGTTTGGGTCCCTAGACTGTGTAGCTCGTACAGAATGTGATCTGTTTACGTGGAGCATGTCCAACAGATCTGGGTTTGACATAGCTTAGTATGTGAGTCAGATGTCACCTCTGGGTAGGCGGTATGCGACACAGTCTAGTTGTGGGTTTGTGGGACGGTCTGCATAGGGCATCTGTTTGACACCAGTATAACTCTTTGTGAGGTATGTCTGTGTCCTTTCCACTTGCTCTAGATGTCTTGTGAGGTACATACCACATGGGACATTGTACTCTATACTGGATTTTATGTGTGTGGAGTAGAGGGGAACACTGACCTATATTTCCCTGGATGACACACCTTTTGTGATGACGTGTACCACGTAGATAGATTACATGACTAGTGTGGCACTATGACTATCGAAGGGGAGACTACTGTCCACCTGTGTCCTATGGTCTCTTATCAGATCCTTCGGTGTTAAGTAGACTACCACCTATGTGGTAGTTCATGGGTACTGAGTCTTTGCAAGGAAGGATGCCAATGCAGTGTCAACATTGAGCTTGAGTCCATGGCTTTGTCGGCAGGCATCTGTTGCAGTAATTATGACCATCTCCCTCTCTCTCTCTCTCTCTCTATATATATATATATATATATATATATATATATATATATACACACACATACATATGAACATCCATTGCTCTACATATAGATATAATATAGGCACATATACAGTCCACCTGTCATGTTGGGAATATCAAGTATGGGAAGGTTGTGACATATGCAGTTATGTCATAACATTGCACAGTGTTGTGCAGGATGCGTTGAAGGTGTTCTCGGCCCATGTAGCTTTAGCAGGCCTCACTGGCTGCAACACTGCAAACCTGATGAATCATACCCACAGTGTTTAACCACCATATGTCATATACCAGCACTGTATGCTGTCTGGTCTGCCACACTCTACAACCTACATATAAATATGCACATAACAACCTTCAACAACATATATATATATATATATATAAATATATATATATATATATATATATATATATATATATATATATCCACCTTTCACACACAGTGGCAGTATGTCCCTTGCTCAATGCACATGTACAGATGCTAATATATCTGACACGGACAGATCTCTCCATGTGTGTGTGCCATACACACACAAGGACCACACTGTTGTAAGTACATGTACCTCACGGCTGACCTGTTGGGTCTTGCTGCAACATGAACAGGTGTCACTTGTGAGCACACAGTAATATTAGAGGGTGTATACATAGCTGCTAATGCTGAATTAGCATACTAGCCTGGTACAGCTGTTGCCAATGCTAAGCTACACATTAATATGACTATCATGCATTTGTTACTCTGTCGCATCTATGTTTGCATAACTGTATGGGCTGCTACCCCAAACAGACATTGTACACACTACTGTACAGAACACAGTTAACATGGATCAGATGTTTGACATTTAATGCTGAACTACATATGTCACTGTCACATCCCACTGCACACAGCAACACACTCATTTCCCCATGCAAGTGGTTATGCAGGGCATCTGTGCATCGATACGTACTGCTGCCACATATGGATGATTCAAACTATATAGAGTACTCTTCATAAACATCTACTATATTCCAGTAAATACATAGCTGTTACATACTTTACCTTTGTATGTGTTCGTATTTGTTGCTGTATATGCTGGTATACTTTTTTTCCCAATATACGTTTTGCTTTCAATATATCTTTTACTGTTCAAGATTTTTTTTTAAATCGATTTTTATTTCAGAATATATTGATTTTCAATATTTTTTTTCAATATTTTTTTTCTAAATATTTTCTTTCAATATATATTTTGTTCAATATATTTCTTTTTCAATGTATTTTTTCAGTTTTTTTATATATATATTTTTCTTTCATAATTTTTTTCAATTTATTTTATTTCAATTATTTTTTTCAATATATTTTTTCAATATAATTTCTTTTGTCAGTATACTGATTTTTTCAATATATTCTTTTTGTTATATTTCTTTACTTTACATCACTTTTTCTTTTCTTTTTTTTTATTCTCTCTCTCTCCCTCTGTACCTGCAATGGAATGATTACATGTGTGGACAGCAAGTACAGACTGCTTTTATAGGTATATGCACATGTGCATGTGATAGCCACTGTACCAATTGGTGGCCACCATTTGGCAATTGCATGCAGCTTGCTGTGTGGTACTTGCAGTACTTACTGTCGTAGAAACCCAGTGCTATAAATTGCTAGGTCAGGTAGGCGTAGCCCTTTCAGAATTGCAGAGTGGGGACCATGCTTGTTTGCTGTGGACACCGCTGTGTAAGTCAGAAGGTTGGTATACTTCTAACTGTTGCTAAGGGTGTAGCCAGTTATTTGTATGTTGTACTCAGACCTGAATGTTGCCTCTTCCAATACACAGTTGACAGTGTAGAATTGTACTCACCCCTAGAAATGTTAACACAAGATACATGGGAGTATGGAGTATCTTTACAACATCTACAATTAGCTGCCATACATATGTAGTTATTGAGATGTTTTCATTTGGCACATGAACTGTTTGGGAACAGCTATACTGTGGATATTAATGTACTCACTTCTGCACTGTTTGTGCTTTTTATTTTGTTCACATTATCACAGGATGCTCATGAAACTGGACAATTCCCGTACTGAGTATGCCTACCTACATACTTGCTGTACCTTGAACACACTGGTATTTTGTACATTTGGGTGGGGATTGTCCTGCTATGGTACTGTGTAGGGGTTGTGAAGTGCTGCTGTAATAGTATTTACTGCTAGAATGTCTGGTTCTGTTATCACAGTCATGTAATGCAATTCCACAACTGCTGGTAAAGTTCCACAGAACAGGTTTTGTGTTATGGCATTCCTATCTTTCCTTTACATTCACACATTCTGATGCATGATATATATATTTCAGCAACATCCTGCTGTATATCTACTGTGGCCTAGTGGTACTTCATGCAGTCTAGTGTGTCCAAGTTCCGGGGTTTGAGACTGACAGTGGTGTTTTATTTTGCTGCTGAGCAGAACAAGGCCCCTCATATGCAGGGTGACTAAGGCACTTTTAAGAAGTTGTAAGCGGGTTTGTGCAGGTTTGCGCAATGCTTAGCAATACTTAGCAAAGCACACACATGCGCACACTCACTCAAACCCGCTTACTACTGCTTAAAACTACTTACTCAGGCTAACCCCCGTGCTCATTTCTTTGAAAGAAAAGAAAATGGGGAGATAGGAAAGTGGTGAAAAAGGGGCACAAAAAGGGAAAAACACTAGGGAAAGCAGCTCTGGATGTGCAGGACGGGTGTAGGGAAGGTCCATAGCTGCCCATTTCTTTAACAGCAACAGCTGTGCATATGCTAGTTGTTTGGAGGGAATTTTGAAACCTTCCACCCCTGAGAGAGGGGTGAGGACAACAAAGTATGTTGTACTGCCAGTTGAATTTCAGTTTCTGTGTCCAGCGGACATTTATGCAAAATGGGCAGCTATGTATGGGGCGTAATTTTTTTGTGGGAGCAGATTGCCCATTTTTTTTTCAGGTGGGAGTGGAATGTGGGGTAGGGGAAGTAGGTATGTTTTGGGAGGTAAACAGACAAGACAAACAAGACGCATATAAGGGCGGAATATGACACATGGGGTGGGTGAACACAATTGATGGGGAAGGATGTTTGGAAATCGCAAGCCCATGAGCCCACAGATGGTAACAGTGGAACTGAAATCCCCACCCATGGGCAGTCACCACTGCACCTTCACAGCCCTGAGGGTGGCTGTGCTGGGGGCTGTGTAGGAGGGGCAGGCTCACCCATGAGTCGTGACTCTCTTCCCTCGAGCTAGCGTAGGGGATCAGCGACTGAACGCTGGATCTCCCTATGCACCACAGCCCAGACCCTTTGGAGGGTGATAGGTGGCCCTCCTCTGGCCATGCTTGCATGGGAGTAATGAGCCCCAACCCCTGCAGTGCTTCCACCTGAAGGTGGCACAGGGCCAATGGAGGAAAAGGTCCTGGGCTGGGCACCGGTCCTGCTGGTGCCAGGTGCCATCGCCAGCTGAGGTGGGACAGGTGGGTCCGCTGGGACTGGCCTTCCCATACTTTCTGTGTTTAGGTGTATTTAATGACAATACAGCCAACAGCATTCCAAATTAGTTGTAACAGCATAGAGTAATATTCCCATTAACCCAACACACCACAGTTCCAACAGTTGAACAGCAAGCATAACACATGCATATATTGAATGACAGTGGACATTCCAACAGCATGCAGGAATGATTGGTGGCAACAGGCCACCAGGATTGTGGTGTTTGAACAAGGCACATGCATCAAAGTTATGCAGATATTTATAAACCAATAGAACATATGTCCTAACAAATGTTTTGAGATTACACATACCCATTGAGGTGTGGAATTGCATTGTTTATGCACATACAGTAGGGTGTAAAAAGATACCGCCATTAACAACTTATATGAACTTATAGTTTACACTACATTCCTATTGACTGCAGGTATATATGCCCTACATGTATTATTACACTAGGCAATGTCCATTACGTTGTGGGATGTGTTTTGCTAGTTCATTATGTACCTGACCTGTATCTAATATACAAACTGTCCAGGATGCAGATGTTACTGCTACGTATTTATATATTTTATTTATATTCATATGTCTACATATCTGGATGTGTTCAGGTGACATTATCAGTTATATTTTAACAGCTCTCTACATTTTTAGCAGCACACTGACATTTCCGGTGCACACAATTACAAGCTACTCATGTGCCAGATTTACCTATACATGCCAGCCTTGAAACTACAGTTGAGGACTGTATATATGCTTAAGAGATACTGGCACTCCCTTCGTCCTCTTTCTATGGGCCTATCCAAGTGTGGGTTGACAGCGCTTAATACAACACTACTATTTCTATACTGCAAGAGTGCATCAACATTTCAAAGAAAGTGACACTGACAGACTACAGATGTTATATCTTTATTAATTACATTACACATTTTTCTAGTGGCTCTCTCATTTATTTGTTATTACGGTGCATGCAGACATCTTATTCAGGATGTATTATATCTTCATTTATAGTTTACAACACTCTTTTTCAGGCTCTTTCATTTATTTTGTATAACAATACATGCAGAGAATTAATTCAGGACTTATTATACCTTTATTAATGGGCTACAACACTCTTTTTCAGGGTCTCTCACTTATTTTACATAACAGTTCATGCAGAGAGGTTATTCAAGCCTTATTATACCTTTGTTATTGGGCTATGACACTTTTAGTCAGGCTCTCTCACTTATTTTGTATAACAGTACCTGCAGAAAATTACTAACCTGCCTGGTGGCGCAGCCTTAGCAGCCTATCTGCATAGGCTTGCTGGTTCGCAGCATGGAAACCTGCAGCTGTGAAGTAAATGAAGTGATATTGAGACATATACCTATCCATAGTATCGACTACACTGGCAATTTTTACATAATTCAGTCCATGGCTACCTACTCAGTAGTGGGGCATTCTGCATCCCACGGGCCTCCCATATCCATTGGTTCAGTTGGTCCTGCTTGCATCTCTTCAGGTCTGCACGGTGATGTCTAACCTGCTCACCAGTCTGAGGGACGCCTGTGGCACTGGTGAGTTAATGTGCAAGATGGTTCCAGGCCTCCGCTTTGTATTCTGTGCCCTTGAACTGGCCCTGCAGGAGTCTAGCATCATGATGATGGACGAGGAGCCAAACCATCACTTTTGACTCCTCAATGCCCCATCGTTGCACTCGGAAGCGAGAGCCCTCTTCGACACCATCCATTCCTGCCTGCAGATGGGAGCTACAACCAGTTATGGTGAGTATTCCCACCTATGGAGCTTAAATATGCCTAATTTCTCACACTTATTTATTATTGGCCAGATTTGAAAGTTCTCAGCTGAGTGCACACCTGCTTAGCACTGGGTAAATTTTGATTCATATGTATATGTGTGTTGACAGTTCAGGAACATCAAATGCTGTCATGGCTTAGTGGATCAGTACTGTGATTATGGTGCACACTATCCCGGGTTCGAGACCTGTCATTGCTTTTTTATTTTACTACTGGCCTGACCGGTAGGGGGTGTGGCTGTGTTTAGCCGACTTTGCTCAACTTTGCCCAATGTTGCTCGACATTGCTCTACGTTGCTCTACGTTTCCCGACATTGCACTAGTTAGCGCGGTGCACACCTCCGTGCAAACATGCTTGGTTTTCGCTAGTTGGTGTGATGTGCAGCTCCGCGCAAAGCTATTGTGCTAGTTAAACCAGTGCTTAGCTATGAGCAATTATTCTTAAATGTGCTTAATACTGGTAAACGTTGCTTAACAGTGCTTCACATTGCTTAAGATAGGTTACTTATGCATTCATTAGTATGCATGACCGTTTCACCTTCTTATATATATTTAAAATATCGTTCACTACTACATTTGCCATTTCGATGCATTTTAATATAATTTAAAAGGTAAATGTCAGGAATTATTTTTATGCACGGATTTCCTACTGAAAATGGAAAGGGGAGTGGTAGGACTTGAACCGGGAATGCCTCCTCTTTGTGCAAAGGCTCTACCACTACATTATTGCTATTTGGCTTAATTTACATATAAGTGGTTTATTATCCTCTTTGATGTCTAAACTGCTAACTGTAGTTAAACAATGGGCACACCCGTGCACACACATGCAAATACAGGCAGGTTGGGAGGGTGGCCTAATGGTTAATGTGTTTGCCTGGCAAGCACAAGGTGCAAGGTTTGAGTCTCACAAGGGATAATTGGCTAGGCTTAAAATGGCTCACAAGGGCAGTTAGCTTAGTACTAATCTATGAATCTATGAATCTATATGGTGAATAATAAAAAAAATTGTTTTACATTTTATTTCATTTGTACAGGGCTTTTGAATGTGGGGGAGTGTAGTGTTGGGGATATACACATTTGAGAAGACTCGCTCATATCTGCTGACATTTGCAGAGTTAGGCACTTGGAGGGGTGTGGATATTTGGACTGCTAGGCAGTCTGACATGCCCTCTGCACTCCTACATGCTCCGTGTTAGCCTGGGAGTTGAGTCAGTGCACCCTCATGCATATGCATGGCGTGCTGATGTCTAACTCTTAAATGGCAGTCTCCAAGTAGGACTTCATTCATCCTACATGGAGGATTACTGAATTCCCCCCCATAGTCTTTCTATACTCATACATACTGCTAAGATCATTTTTTCCTCTTCTCTGACTTTCATACTTCTGTTTCCATTTATACTGTCACCTAAAAAAAATATGTATTTTCTACATATTATTGGAATGTCATCTCAGCAAATTGTCTTGTCCTTTCTACTGTTTGTACATTTTTATATATCAACTGATCTAACTAATTATATATAGCATTACATTTGTTTTATTGATGTATCTACAATGTTTTATTTTGTTAATTGTATGTAATAATGTGGAGCTTTCCTCCCCGGGCCTCCACTAAAAATGGGCTCCTCCATGCCCAGTGGACTTTCCCGGACAACAAATGCAATAAATAAATAAATAAATAAATAAGTAATACATTATTTGCTTTTTATTTGTTTTTGTATGTAGTTGTGCTGGAATATAGTACATGTTGCTTTCCTATGCTTTTTTTGGTGTTATGGTATTCAATGTTTTGAGTTTTCAGTGTTTTGAATTTTCAAGATTTTGGTCTCAGTGTTTTGAATTTCAATATTATGGGCTTTCAATCTACTAAAGTGAATCCAGATACATATATATATATATATATATATATATATATATATATATATATATACATATATAAACATACATTACAGTTTCTCCCCATATATCTACATAACACACACACACACACACACACACACACACACACACACACACACACACACACACACACACACACACACACACACACACACATATATATATATATATATATATATATATATATATATATCATGCGCACTCGCAGCTACATTTATATATACATAACTATGTGTGTGGCGGTCTGTATTGTCCTACATACCCTGACAATGGTGAGAAAGCTGCACTATGACACATCTATAATGTTGCTCAAAGGATCCAAATTAAGTACTCAACAGTACATAATGCACTTACCAACCGAGCCCTGTGCCTGTTGGATGTCACTACACATACATCAACAGGTGAGCAGGTGGTGTAATGTATAATGCTGTCTACACATGCATGGACAGGGCATATTGATCCTGCTGACAGACTTGCCCAGCCAAATGCAAACAGCCACATATGGCCAAACTGGTAACTATAGTCACATAGCTAGAAATAGCAGTTATCTAATGGCTAGGCTACTAAATGCAGATAACAATATGAAGCAATATCACTCTGCAGGCCACATACACTGTTCAGCACAAGCCTAGTTTATATAATCCACAAGTAGTTTGCTGCAGTCATATGCAAAACAGAAGTCAGCTGTGGCACATGTGATAAATATGGTTATTGGTAGTGTGTAAGACAAGGTAGGTAAGGGTTCTAATCTCACACCACTCCACTCAGTGTGTATGCATGTATCCCTCTCCAAAACCCCTGAGAATATGACTATCAGACAGCAATGGTTCTGTGCATTTTGGTCTGCAAGTTACTGCCAGCTTCCAAATTTCCCTCTTTTACAAGGCCTGCTGATGTCATCTACCTTAAGACTACAAGCTGTCATTATAATGTCAGGCTTAAGCTGTGATGCATGTGATAAGTATTGTGATCTATAATGTATAAAACTAGATAAGTAGGGGTTCTAATTTTACTCCAGGCCCCACAGCATGTGTATCTCTTTATGACATAAATGCGATCATCTCAATAACTTAAAAAGAGGTAGGGTTTTGCAGTAATTTGGTTGTAGATGGTGATGTGGGCCTCCACATGCCTGACCACAACTAGGCCTGCTGATGTCATCAAACATAAGATGTCCTAAAGAGATAATAAAAGCAGAGTTGAGGTCTAGTGCATGCCTCACGTACTGTGATATGTAGAGTGTACCATTAGGTAGGTAAGTGCTCTAATCTACATGCAGCCAATGTGAAGTGTGTGTGTGTGTGTGTGTGCGTGTGTGCATGTGTGCACGCGCGTGTGTGTGTGTGTGTGTGTGTGTGTGTGTGTTTGTGTGTGTGTGTGTATGTGTGTGTGTGTGTGTGTGTGTGTGTGTGTGTGTGTGTGTGTGTGTGTGTGTGTGTGTGTGTGTGTGTGTGTGTGTGTGTGTGCATGCTGCACCATGTCCTGTAAACAATAACTAGAAGTTGTGCTATCCTCAATGTGGCCAGGTTTGTGTGTGTGGCTGTTAGAGCATTTTACATCAGCTTATAGAATCACAGGATCTTTGAACATTAGTAGCCAAATGGCACTACAGCTTTCACAATCCTTGCCAAGTTTTTACCCTTATTTACATGATATGCACATATTGCCTCTTTCCATGAAGGACACAGGCAGAAGCCCTGTGGTGAAATGATGGCCATCCAGCAAACCATAGAAATGGCATTTGATGAGGTCCAATGAGGTGCTGTTTGCCATTAAGCAGGTTTCTGTTTCAAAGGTGTTTTAAAGTCTGCTAGACAGATCTCTCTCACCAACATGTGTTATTAATGTCACGTATCAGGTTAATGTCCTTACAGTGAGTAATCTGTGTACCATGCCACCTATAGATATGCAGCATTTCCAGTCAAGCAGGGTCACACATTGCCCGATATGCGAGGCAGAGATTACCTTTGAGTAGTCAATATGCCACAGGCTGCAATAACAGGGATTTCGAATAATCCCCATTGACAGATATTGAAGACATGAAATTCTCTTGTAAGGGACCATTGTGTTCTGTGCAATTGCCAGTATTACTTGGAAGGGTACATTACCAAATGGCTGTTGCACTTAAATATTGGCATGTTGAGGAAATAGTACATAGAGGTTATGAATATGTTAATTTTGGGTGACTGTACCCTCAGTTATGACATATGATTCCCGTCTTACCACTGGGGAGACATGGTGATCTCAGGTGCATTAGGTATAAAGCTGTGTGGCCAAGCCTGTGTAACCAGGTCTTTCACCCCTGAGCATGTACATCACATGTTGCTACTGATGTGCTACTAACCAGGAACATAGGTGTTACGAATGGAAATTATACTACATATATATATATTTGTATGGAGTTTATGGCTATTAGTATGTCAACAGCCATTTGCTCATCAGCACCCTTTTGTAGGATATTGACATAACCTACAGATTCTATGACTGCTCACAGTTTGCAGGCATCAGCTAAAATTGTCAGTCACAGACATTCAGTTTTTGCTTGCATCATTATTAAATGAATTCCTAATAGTAGAGGGCCCAGGACTGAGCCCTGTTGAGCACTGCTGCTTACAGATCAGCTATTGGAAGCACATTCCCCTATTTTCACTATGTGTACCATCAGTGAGCCACTTTGCAACCTCTATAATGATATTACCATGAATGCCTAAGTGGTTGCTTTTGTCAGTGATGCCTGAGTAGTGGATAGAGTCACATGGCTTGGCTAAGTCCCCTCGGCCAGGTCCTTGTTGACTGCCTCAGACATGTCCATCAGGTTTAACAGCCATGATCTCCCTGTCAGAAATCCAAACTGTGTACAGTCAACTGTTTGTAGATTACATATATGTTTGCTGATCAGCTCCATGATGATTTGTTCCACAGGTGTACAGATACCGCTACTCAGGTAAATAGGTCTATAGTTCCGGTGGTCGCTGGATGCACCACCTTTGTGCAAGGAGATAACAGTTGCTGTTGTCCAGTCAGCTGGTATGCAGCCAGTGATTACAGTATGATTGCAAGGAGTTTCCAGTGTTGTTAGTAATCCTTGTTGGATCCCATGTAGGATGCAGCCTGGGCTGTTAGCATGTCAAATAGATTATGTGTATCCCCCATAGAAAGGTCAGTTATGACCTGCTCTGTAGATATAGGAGGTATGGGACAGGTTGTAGGAATGTTATGTGGCACATGTGGTGGGGACAGGGGAGTGAAGTTGACACAGAACCTGTGGGACAAGATGTTAGCTATGAGTACAGATCCATTATATGTGGTACCATTAAGTACAAGCTTACCAAAAATCTGGGCCTTTCCTATGAGGTTACACATGTAACTACACTGTGCGTTGTGGTTCTGGTTTGTGGGGGAGGCTAATTTTGTCACATACTGTGTCTGAACAATGTCACAACAACACTATGTGCTTGTTTTAGCTGAGGAGGTTGTGCCTCCATTTTAGGGGAGGCACCTTCATCCTAGCTGTCACACAGCAATGTCCACCTCTTACTGTATAGCCTGCTAATGGCAGTTGTCCACCAGGCAGGTTTACTGTGCTATAACAAGCTAGTTTTGCTCCTGCCATGTTTAGCTGAGTCTATGCAATTGTACTGCTGCTTACATAAAGCATGGGTGTAGAGCTCTGCATACTTGCCTGCCCCATCTAAAGAAGGAGGTGTAGTCAAGCTGAGTAAACCACCCCGTAGGAGGTAATAAATTGTTTGTTGAAGTATATTTCTGTATTTTATGCAAAGTGGGGTTAGGCCTGATACTTAGTTTTAATGATACTGATCTGTGGTCAGATCTCACCAAGGAGGACCTCACACTAGGGGTTGCAGTGGCCACCCATATTGGTAAACACATGATGCACTACATTGGCTCCCCTTGTGGGGATGTCAAACCACTGGTCCAGGGCACTGTAGTTAAGGATGTGGACTAACCTTTAGGCAAGTAAGCTTCAGCACTACTCAGCAACACAGTTGGTGGTTACTTAATGTCACCCCAAACCATGGTGTATTGATATATCTTGATAGACACAAGTACATTCAAATAAACAAACAATGTCTGGATTCATACAACTGCTGCTGTAGCTGGCAGTAGCTTGATTAGTTGCCCTTCCAGCAGTGAATAGCACCTGCAGTGTCTCTAGCAAATCAAAGTGTTTCACCAATCTGGATGTGCATCTATCCTTAATGAATATGTATACACCACCTGCATTACCTTGCACATTGTCACTTTCAGGTCTGAACATGTGTTAAGACGTGTAGTCTGGTATGGTTGTTGTGCTGTCCATAACGCACAAAAGGCACAGAGTGTCTAAACTCAGTCATGTGTCTGCATGCAGTCTGTTAACGTATGTCCCTCGTTGTACACACCTGCAGGAACTATGATGTCATCATTATGTTACCTGATACTCCTTGAGTTGCCGCAATGTGTGGTATGGCATATCATGTCAACCCACAGACAGCTAACTGTGACCTTTCCCATATGTAGCCTGGTGACACATACATCAATGTTTCTCATGATGTCATCACCTATGAATAATAGCTTTGATTTTGTGTTTTGCCTCAGGTGTTTGACCAATGAGATAGTAGTGCATGAAATATTATATGTACTGTCCCTTCAGCGGTATGATTTTCTGAGGTGTCTGTCACTTGGGAATGTGCCTGGTAAGGAGCTGCACAGATCCATGTATGTGTGATGTGGGTGTGGGTGGAACAGGAAATGAGCTGTGCATGTTGGCAAAATGCTTATTGCCATATGTACTGACTGCTGTTTGAAACATCATGGAATCAAGGTTTGAAATGCAGTCACATCTGTCACACATTGTGTTTGTGTGGCATAGGAGTAGAGGGGTGGGGACACTTTCCACATCTCATCAGTATCATTGATAGTACCATTAGCAATACAATCATGCTTGTGTGTATGTCACAGCATGCCATCATTAGGAAGTGTCACAACAGATAGTGAAATGTAACATGTCACCTTTTATGTAGTTCCCTTAAGTTAACACAGCATCTGGCAGTGTGCCATGCAATGCTTTGCCAGCCATGTGGATCTTGAATTGACCATAAACCTCTTAATAGGCTTGGTCCCAATACCATACCTAAAATGTGACACTGTGCAAGTCCAGCAAATTTAGAGTCATGCTGCCACACCCTTGGGGTTGACAGCCTGAAACACAATGTTTGTAGGTGCACCTTGCAGTGGACATATGGATGTCCATGCATGCACAGAAGACTTGTTCATCTTTGCTGACTTTGTGTTGGCCTTGCAAGCATACAATGCCTGTCAAGCAACTAGACAGCAAACTGGCTGTTGTGTGACATGATATGGGAACATAGACATGTGTTCTGGGTACATAACTGTACAGTATGACATACCTAGTACATGTGGCAGGTGGACAGACTTTGGCCAAAGGTGGGTAGTCCTCTGCAGTAGACCTCAGAACCATGTCATACAGATATCCACCATTAATTTGTTGAAGGTCAGGATGCATGAATTGCTGTAAATTTGTCACCAAACATGGACCACCACCACTGTGCTGCTTGTTTCAGCAAGCTTGGACATCTATGTCACTGGACATTGAGATTATATTGTGATGTTGCAGCTGTGCTCCTGATCACCATCTGGTCAGCTCCCTAATGATATACCAGCAACCCTGGTACAGAAGGCATAATACATGCAAAATCCAACTGATTGATCAGGTTGCTAATCAAGTCATCTACCTGGAGAAGGGTATTTGAAGCCTATAGAGCCTTTCATGCTGTGGGACAACTATGTGTATGAACAAACAGGCTGTGTCCTGCTTCTCATCATGGGTTTTGTAGTAATCTTTTGAGTGTGATGACAGAAAAAGTATCAGAGCATGGTATCCCATGAGAGAGTGGTTGTGGTAAGACCACAGTTAGTAGTAGCCAGGCAGCAGCATTTCAGAAGACTCCCCTGCTTTCCGCATTATTCACAAGGTAATTGTGTACTTTCAGCACACACTGCTTGAGTAGTATCCAACTGCAGAATACCTGCGTAAAACCTCCAGCCTTACCTTCACAGGGTATACATATTACCTTTCCCTCCGTTGTTTGCCTGTGCTCTGTACAGACACCTTGGATGACTCTTTTCTTGGAACATGACAGAAGTAACTGCAATACTTAGTTGCACAGAGGGCAACTAGCATGTAGTGCCGAGCAGTGTCCCCAGATCTCTCAGTTGTCTGATATGTGAAGCCATGAAAGGATTTAGCATGGATACAATCAGTAACAATGTCCTGCACCTACTGACTCTGGACCATGCACATTTGATTTTGCTCAAGGGTAAATCATGCCTACCTATCCTAGCCGGTGGACCTCACTGAGTGTTAAATTATGCAATGGATGAGGGTAATATGACTCACTCCATCTACCATGGCCTGATAAGGTGTTTGACAATATTAGACCAGCAGGCCTTGCTGAAAACTGTGTAAGTTATTTACAGAGTGATATGTGAGCTGGTGGATAGCCAAGTGTCTGATAGTGTATGAAAGTCGTAATCTGGAAAGACAGCATTGGGAAGAACTACACAACAATGACGGAAGTCACCAGTGGACTTCCCTCAGAAATCATTAATGGGGTACCCCTTCTTGCTATTCCCTTCTCTGCAATCACAGCCACTGTCAGTGCCTCTGACTGACTACATTAGCAGGTGATTTCATATTAGGAGCTGTCACTGCATCCCACACAGAACCAACAGTTATCCAGGATGGCGTGAGACACAAATTCAGTTGTTGTCAGAGCCACTGACAAATAGTAAATGCCAAGGACTGCACAATAATTTCCTTTTGGAAGTCATCCACCCTGAAAAATCTGGTAGTGTCCGCACACCACACACAGTTGAGCCATTACTTATGGACTTATGGATACAGAGAGTAATGTAGCCTTTGACTTTCACTAGTCAGTAAGATGTGGGAATTCATTCAGTTTTGTACAACCTATACAGAAAGGTATGGTATGTATATCCCAGACTGTCATTCTTATACTGTATTTGGCACTCATCACACCTATCATTGAGTGCAGTGGCACCTTTGCTATGTCACTACACAGACATATCTTACACCTGCAACAGCCACAAAGGTTCCAGGTTAAACCAATACATATTGTAGATAACATGTTCTATGCACACTGTCCTAAGACCATTGATGTGTAGTCTGTCTCCTACATGCTTTGCAGGGGATGTGTATGGCTGCCATACAGGGAGGTGTCAGATCCCACTGTGTACCTTCCGCTTATCCAAGACAGGATTAACCCATGCATTACCTGTTCTACACAGCTACACTATCACTGTGGTATAAATAGCACATGCTGGAGAGACAGGTATGTAACATAGACACTACACCATACATGTAGCAGGCTCCCCATGCATATGAAGCACACGTCTGCTCCAATGCACACCATGTGCAAGTTACACAATGAGATGCAGAACAAGACAATCATAACTGGTGTAGGACAAATGTCTGTAATTGACACAGGAAATTTGTAGATGGGTCATCTCCATCACCACAGCTTGTAGATGTGTTAGCTCCTGAAACCCTGGTGACATTTATCAAGGGTATCAGACCTTTTCATAGATTAGGGATCCATGAGTAGGATGGATGGTGCCATTGTCCTTGTTAGCCTGTTATACACATATGAACCTATGGAGCCATGCACCTATAATGTTGTACCTTGCTGAAGACATATTTCTTCTGTGCTGACATTCCATCCTGTGCTGTGATGTCTAGGGGTTTATTGCCAATGTGTATCCATAGGTTCCCCCTATGGATGCCTGAAACTGAACCATAACCAAGTCTGTGACACACCTTTCATTGTGTAAGTATACAGCCATTACAACATCATACAATGTAAGGTACTCAAAATAATGTGGCTTACTTATTACAACTGTCAGCATATAGTATCTGTCTGTGAGCAATACAAGTGGCATGGCAAATCAACACTGGATTACACAATTACATATTAATGTATATAATCACACTGTGCATCAAACACATAGCTTCATTTCTCTGCATCAATGTGAAGAGGACAACAGGGATGTGCCTCACGTATCATCACTTCACAGAGTGTTGTGTGGCGATGCAGGAGGCCTAGGCTGACCCAATAGGTTGAAAGCATGTGTGTGAGTCAGAAAGGGAAGCAGACATGATGGACCATGGAAATGTGTCATGTGTGTCTGTAGGTGACCTGATTTTGACAATGTTGTGAGTGTGTGCGTGAACACAGTCAAGCTCAGTGCTAGCCCTACATGTGTATGTTGGACAGCTTTGAACCATGAATGGTACAGCTCACAGTTCACTGTCACTGCCCCCCCCCGAACATGGGAACTGGCTCTACCAGGAGTTGCACTGGCACTTCCATGCCAAAGGTCAGAAGCAGTGCTAGTTCCTGATGGTGACTGCTGTCTGCTGGGACTGTGTCCTCCACAAGAACACACAGGACCACAAGCCCATGGCCTGCCACATCTTGGTATGGACAGCACATCCCCCTCTGGAGCACTGGATGTACTGCCACTATGGGATGGTAATTGTTCATGGCCACATGGACTCTCAGCAGATGGAGTTGCTGATCTACGTCCACGAGTCTGATGCTTAACTCCAACCACATGCTTCATCACAGACAATGTGCATTCCAAGACAGATATTCTGTGATCTTTCTCAGACCAACATCTTTCCACTGCATTTGTGAATTGATCTAAGTTATCAGCAGTACTGTGGAGGGCAGTCATGGATGTCAGACTGTCCTGTATCAACAACCCTGAGCATTTGTCAAAAGTTCCTATTGGAATGTGCCTGTGCCTCCATGATGGCCTGAAACATACGGCGAGTGACCCATGATGAGACACCTGCAACAGGTGGAGGATGGACAGTAGAACTCCTATGAGCACCCCTATCAATCCAACTATATGGAACTTTGCCAGATCTCTGGCTATGGCCAGTGTCAACACTCATTGCAGCCATAGTTACCACACTTTCCTGTTGAATGTCTCCACCCTCTGACTCTCCAATATCTGTGGCCTCTGTGGATTAGTTATGTGTAGGCAAACTGACTGTGTGCAGTGATAATGAGGGCAGAAGAGGGATAGATTCAGCCCCTGAAACCCCCACTCATGTCTCACTTTGGCCACCATCATCATCAGAGTCTGAAGAGACACTGACATCAGGTTGTGTAGGGGACAGAGACCAGCCCCCCCCACCCCGGTCACCTGTGATAAAAAATAGAAAAGCGAGTACTTTAATACCTGCACTATTATGCTCTGCAGTACTATTCTGCAATATGTGCGAAGCTGTATATACTGTTGTCACTGTTGCAAACCTGTTTAATCCCTAACCTCATATAGTAGGACATGAAGATATTACTTTTCCTACAAACATCTGTAGTTACTTGTAAATAAAAGCTCTTTGCACACCAGTCTCATCAGCAACAATGAGGTACACTGTCGACTTTTTTGAAGACTCTGCACAATTGACACATATGGAAATCTATAATGTCCTGACAATACTGTCACATCTATCAGTGTGGTCACACCTGCAAGGCACAGGTATGACATTAAAGGGTGTAAAGTCAGAAAATAGCTGTGGAGTTGGCAATCATGCTGACAGTACAGCAATTCAGCCAGCAGGCCTAGGATGACACTTTAGGGAACACATTGCTGTAAATCTACATCAGTAACAAAACATTGTTGTGCTTACCAGGAGGAAGACCACAGCCTTGCCCAATTCTTGACGGACTTGTGAAAAGTTGAGGGAGAGGTAATGTAATCACCACAACATGTTGTTGCACCATAACAGTGTAATATGTCCATATATCTCACATTTAAAGTAGCTACTTTCTTAATTGTTATGTTGATCAAAATTTGAGCGGGAGATTCAAACTGCAGTTAACTCCCCCCAAAAAACAAACACCTGACACCCACATAAAAGTATGTACACCCTGTTTCACTGAATGCTACAGTATTCCAATGCTGATCAAACTAAACATATCTGGATGCTCCTCTGGTGTGGAAACTATAGCACCCACATCCACGATATACAGTGTGATGGATTCCTGGGAGCTGTCCATGGGCGGCTCATTATGTGTGATTTAGATTGGGACTAAGAATACCTGGATGCTACTCTGGCATGGAAACTATGGCACCCACATCCACGATATACATTGTGATGGATGCCTGGGAGCTGTCCAGGGGCAGCTCGTTATGCATAATTTAGATTGGGAACTCTCCCGAAGTTTCACAGATTGGCACATGCGTGATTTAGATTGGGAACTCTCCCAGAGGTCACGCATGCCAGTTTCACATATTGGGAACTTCAGACTGCTTTGTCAGCAGTCCAGATAGGAAGAAAGGCCATCTCTGCCCTGCAACCCAGAAATCTGTATGGTGACGACTTCACAGAATGGAAGACATCTGGATGGCAATGTCCACAGGCTGGAGCCTGTGCTCACGGGGAGAAACCTTCCCAGGA
Source organism: Protopterus annectens (assembly GCF_019279795.1). Lineage (NCBI taxonomy): Eukaryota > Metazoa > Chordata > Ceratodontiformes > Protopteridae > Protopterus > Protopterus annectens. The sequence goes on from NC_056735.1 coordinate 1,998,327,128, forward strand.
AGACATTGGAGCCTGCTCTCACGGGGAAACTATTACTGGAGCCTTCTCTCTTGGCAAAGGTAGGGAAGTGAAACAAAAGGTGCGTGTGTATATGGTGATGGGTAGAAAACAGGCTTGAACCCTGTATCATGGACGCAGGTGGCAAGAGCTTGAATTCCCTACCCACCACCATTTGTAAAACTGTGGCAGATTTTTCCCTCATACTTGTTCTGCTCCTCATAAAATCTTTGGTTTCTGTATTTTTGTGTCCTTCCAAAGTCAGTAGTGTATTGGTCCAGTGGTAGCATTGTTGCCAGAAAGCTAGAGGGTCTCTGGTTTGATTCTTGGCTGGGGTGTCCTCTGTGTGGAATTTGCATGACCTCCCTGTGTTTGTGTGGGTTTTCTCTGGTGTCCTCCCATCTTATAACCACATATGTCTGTCTGGAGTGTTTCTCCCTGGGCATCTCCTAAAAATTAGATTTTGTTCCAAGTCAGACTGTCTTAGTTAACAAATGTTAAATAAACATGACAGGCATTTGAATGTCAGACTTCATGTTCTTCAGAAAGTACAGCTGATTTGGTATAGTGGTAATATTGCTCTGACTGTTTTGCACAGTGTCTTGGGTTCAAAACTTGGCAGTGAAATGTACGGTGGTAACACAGCATTTTATTCTAGCAACTTTCCAACATTATACAAGCAATGTTTAAAACATTTCCCTGGTTTTTGGGCTTTTGCCCCCCCCCTTCCCAATAAATTTTGTTTTTTTTCCAGATTTATTGTGCTGCAAAGTTCAGAGATACAGCTGAGTTAATAGATTTTACAAGGAGCTGAGAGCTGCAGGGGAGCAAAAGTTTAGTGCTGCTTATGCTGAGCCTGATTGCATTTTTAATAGCACAACAGGTAGTGTACTTGCTTTTAATGCGGAAGGCTGTGGGTTCTGCTGCCATAGTAGATAGATGCATTGCTGGTACTGTACTGTGTTGCAAAGGGGGTGGATGCTGCACTCCTTTTTGGCTATGGTACCTAGTAACTATGAACCTGTTATTAGTTTGCCATCCATTCCTTATTGCAATATTACTAGTTTATCATTTTTTTAGTGTAAGATAGGCAATTTATTCCTCAAGGGAAACAGGCACTTTATTTGTAGATGAAACAATGAAATATAAAATTGTTTGCTAGCAGCAACCTCTTCATTAGTTACAGATCTCTTTAGTTTGGAATTATTTAGATGAGTCTTACTTCTTCAGAGATTGGGCATATGTACTGATACTGGTGGACTGTAGAAGTCTGAGTAGACTTTTACAATTGAAATGTTCTAAATCAGGCAGTTTTGTCATTATTGGTGCATGCATTTTGTTTCATTGTTTACTGGAAAAATTTCAAAACAATAAATTTAAAACGCCCTCTAAAACTGTACTGTATTGTACAAGGAATATAATTTAGTACAATCAGGAAGGGGTATGAAAGAGCTTGTGCATGTTTCATGTGCAAGGGGCCTGTGATTTGAAAACAGCTCAAACCCAAAGTTAATCTTTATCTGCCACTATCAAAATGTATTTTCTTTGAATGCGGGTTTTAATGCTGTTTCCTGAATGTGAGTTTCAATTGCAGAGAAGTTTTAATACTAAGTCTGTTTTCATTGTGAGACTACATTGCTTTGTTTAGCAGATATCTATTAGTGTTTGTGCTGTAAAATGCAAAATAAAACTTTCAAATGAAGTCCAAATCATTGCAGAAGTAAAGCAGTATGCACATTAGTGTTTATGGTAAATGGGGTGAAATAGCCATGTAATGGTTCATTGGAATGGCTGCGGGGCAGAGGGGGGGCTCAATTGGACCATGATTTTGTGAGGGGGGAAGGGCAGCAAATTCAAAGACAGCCCAGGCTGAACTATACCTCTCAACTGTCCAGATTTTTGCAGAATTAATAGATTGCTTCTTATTTTTGGTTTGTTCCTCATAAAATTTGTGGTTTTCTGGCAAATCATTTAGGAATGAAGTCACTAAATAATGACAGACACTGAGTTTCAGACTTCATAACCTTCAGAAAAATGCATGCTAAAGCAAGATCTATCCAGATTCTATCATCTGTCTCAGTTTATACAAGAGCAATTTTTAGTACTGTTTATATGTTCCCCCAATATATTTGTCTTTGTCCAGATTTCCTGCAATAACAGGTTGAGAGGTACGTGCAAATAAATTGCTTTATAGAATTAGGCATATCCAAACCTCTCAACTGTCCCCGATTTTGGCACAAAATGTTGCTCTTCCCCTAATAATCGCTCCGCAAAATGGCAATTTGGAAGAAAACATGGAGGGTTTATAATTAATAAATAACTGTAATAATCAGAGTTATAGATTACTTTTATTTCACAAATGCATGTAGATTGTTTTATTTTGTCAGCTGCTCAAGTTAGCAGTACTAATATTAAAAAAATGTCCCTTCTTTGACAGCTTCCCAGCTGTATTGTGTGGCTATTTTATATTTTTGCATCACATTTTTGGTCCATTTTTCATAAAATTGTGTTTTTTTTTGGCAAATTAGTGGCAAATCATTAAAGACTGAAGTTAGAAAATAATGACAGACATTTCAGTTTCAGAATTCATACCCTTCAGAAAATTCATACTAATGCAAGAACTACTAATATATTATCTTTCTAAGTTTATAAGAGCAATATTTTAAAATTGTCCTTATTTTTCGGCCTTTGTCCCACTTCTATTTATGGCTTTGTCCAGATTTCTTGCTCTGAGGTTAAGAAGTATGACAAATGTCAAATCCAAAAAGGCAAACAAACTGTCGAAACACAAAAAAGCCAAGGGATAGCGTTCCACCAAGCACGTAATAAAATCTTGTTATACTCTCTGCCAAGTACGATGTTAACTGCAAATGAAGCAACAATAGTGCGAAACTGTAACGTTAGAACTTTTATTACACACAAGCACTTTCGGAGGGATTAGTATCTCTCCTTCTTCAGACAAAAATGAAAAATTCACTTGTTACAGCTTCCCCATTAAATAGGGTATCAATTAATCAATTAACAGACTACCATTTTAATTAAACCAAATACCATACCAATTTGAATGTTAAAAACACTTAAAAACACAGTTTAAAATCCGAACCACTCTGTTACCCCATTTTTATTATTTAAAAATACAACTCTTAATAAAACCATAAGTTGTGCAACACTCACAACTCTTTCGATTACAAACATTAATGTATGTTGTTGTACTATGCAATGCACAAAACAATTGAAACTATAAATCACTCATAAAAGTAAAATCAAACTGAGTTTATGTTGTTACAAAAAAAATGTTCCCTAATCGGTTTCCGTTAAGAAAAGGAACCGTGCCATAAACATCATCACCTTGTCACTCAAACTGCACTCCCATCCATACTTCAACGAGCGCAACCGTAACCAGATGTTACAGCACATAGGCAAACAAAACCCTGCTCGCCATTTACAAATGCGCCTGGGCATGGTGCGTTCAAATGCGAAAAAGTGCCATATTTTTCTTACATTTCCTTATGTTTAATTAAAACTATTATGTTCTGATGGTGATATTAGTGGATATTTATTATTAAACATCATTAAAAATCCACCCTAGGCAGCGTAAAAAACAAGTTGACGTGAAAATCAACAGTTTAATAATACTAATAGTCAACCATATTTTGAAAAAATCATAACCTTGTTGATGTGTGTTATGAAAATCTCCTCCTTGCCATGTTGTGTTACATACAAAATAGAACCTTATCTCCTAAGGGCCAAAAGCTTCAAGATACAGGTGAGCGATATCGCTTCATTCAGGCCTGGGTATATATGTGTCATGGCCATTACAGTCAGCCAGAGACATTTCAAATTGTGACATACTTGTTGTACCCCACTCCCCCATGTAGTGACTCTGGATGTGTCCAAGCAAGGCAAGGAGTAGTTATGCAGTGTAGAGTATCCAAGGTAGACACCAGTACAACAGTGGCTTTTCATCTGTCCTTTATTTTTGCAGAATGTTCTGGTTTCTGTCATATTTTTATACATTTGATTTATGATTATTATTATACAGAAAGTGCCTGTTGCTCTGTTTTTAAGTAGCAATGCTTTAATGACCATCAGGTAAGCTTGTCTGAGATTGTAAGATGCAATTAAGTTTTAATAAGCATACTGTTAAAGAATTGCCAACATTGAAAGCCTTTCTGTTGTTGCCATGCAGAGAATACTTACATAACTAGATAACTTATAAGCCTTGGGTATTGAAATGCATATGACAGTATTTGTAATAAAGGACAGGATTACATTATTTTAAGAAGCTCATTACATTTGTTGGAGATTTGCAGTCATCTTTGCAGACTTTACCTGCAAACAAGCAGAATGTCGATCGTTCATGTGTGGTCCATAACCTATGCAGTAATCCTTTAAGCAACGTATGTTGAGCTTGTTTCTTGTTTGATTTTCATTTTTTACTTTGATCATGTTTTCCCCATGAAATAAGTAAATAGTTGTTGTCAGGCAGCAGGTCTTTTTTAGATAAAAAACATTTTTACAAGTGGGGGTGTCACAGAGATTGCTACTTTCAGCATGTTACTTGGTACTTTAATAAAGCTGAATATAAATTATAATTAGAACTGCAATGCAAGAAGTGGTTTGAGTTGAGTGCTGCTTGTTTTTCTTATACTTGATTTTGACTGGCATTCCAGCAATGTATTTAAAAAGTAATTTATTTTTTTCATGCCTCACAACCTTTTTGCTTCCATCTAGATATTAAGTAAACTGTCATGCAGCCAATGCATTGAAATATTTTTTTTCTTCTACATTTCATTTTGTCTTGATTTGACTCTCATAATGATGGTTTGGCACCCAGGGCAGCGTATTTAATTAAAGTTACAGTTTTTGTGGTTTTGAGCATAGCCCCTCCCATTTCTAGTTGGCCACACCCATTCCCATTGACCCCACACATTCAGCTGTCTCCTGCAGCCCCCCTTTGATTTGAAGTCACCAGCTGCCACTGGAGCTGTCATGTGTTCCTTGTTTCACTAGGATTTCCTCAGTGGCTGAGAGTGGTTGTTCCACTGCAGGCCCTCCACCAGTGACACCACAATCTCTGGCCACATCTGCTTCTCTTCTGCACACAGTATTTATCATATCTGTTGTACGGTGTTGAACCTGCTCATATGTCCTTCTTTTGTGACCTGTGGCATTAACATCACGGACAAGGTTAGCCCACAATGCTGCCTGTTGCTCCCTGTTTTGCCTTCTCCTTGACAGCAGGAGTTCATGGTGTTGATGGAGGCTTTCCAGGATTATATCATTCTCAGCACTCATAAAATAGGCACTGTGTCTTGCATACATGTTTCCTGAAAGACAATACAATGGGAGCACATGTCAGCATCACATATGTGGGAGTACACTATGTAGAGATACAGCAAGAACAGAATGGCTGGCAGTATTTGCTGCTTGATCACACATGTCATATTCCACAGTGTGCAAACATGCTAAGCAAGTGGATACAATTAAGATACTAGCAATAGTCAGCTATTCCTGTTTGTGCTTTGACAGATACTGCTATATGATCACATACCAAACACAGGAGTCCATTGTCGTGTGCTAGGGGCAAACCCCCTGATAATATGTCAAAACAACAGTGCAAAACAAATAGCAATGCATCAGTTCTCAGAAAGGCTTAATGCTGTAATCCCCATTCCCCCTAAGTATAGTCACACATATGCATCATGTTGTAAACCAAAAGGTTACATACCTGACTGAGTTACTGCTACAGCATGTCTATTTGTGAAGATATAAATGCACACATACAGACTGTGACATACCTCAATTACATCCATTACTATGTGCCTGACTTTATAGGGATGTTCTTTTCCAGCAGAGTCCCATTTGAACATGTATTTTGCCTTTAATGTTTTAGCAGGTGCACTTCTACATGTTGCTGATAAAAGTTCACATTTACCTGCTATTAGAGACCTCTCTTATATCCATTATTCTGTTTGTGGCTTTCTAGTGGTGTAATCCTGTACCAGACTCCAAGTTACACTCCCAGTTTTTCCATTACTCTTTCAACAAGTTTACATGATGCTGTGTGACATGCAGCTGTGCTTAAACACGCTTAATGGCAGTAACTTGCAATTACTATGTTTTGCCTAAAAGGGGACAGGTGTTTAATTTGTACAAGCTTATTTTCATTTAAAACACATATATCAATATATCCCCATTTAGCTGAGCTTAAAGATCCTGTGCCACATTTCAAGTCACATAGCATCGCAGAGAAAATCTTTAAGGAAAAGAAAAGTGGGGAGATAGGACAGTAGTGAAATGGGATGCAAGCAGGGGGGAAATATAATGAAAGGCAGGAAGGGATATACAGGAAGGGTGTAAGTAAGAACCATAGCTATCATTTTCTTCATCAGAAACAATTGTGCACTTTGACAGAATTTGTAGATGAATTTGGACTGTCACTCCCAGAGAAAGGGGTGGTGACAACATAACTGCATTGTCAAGCCAATTGGATGAAATTACATCTGTCCGTGGACACGTGTGTGAAATGGAGAGCTATGTATGAGACAATATATATATATATATATATATATATATATATATATATATATATATATATATATATATTATTTTTTTGGGGGGGTAAGTTAGGAAAGTGAGGAAGCTTTTGCAGACAGACAAGACAGCAGGCAGGGGTTGTGTGTGACACAAGAGGGGGTTTAACACCTCGGATGGGGATGGTGTTGTGGAATCCCAGGCTCAGATGCCTCCACAAGGTAGCAGCATGACTCAAGTCCCCACCCATGGGATTGTTTGTACTGATCCTTCACTGCCCCTGGGGTGGCAATGGTGGAGGCTGAGCTCCGGGGTGAGGCTGCCTCACCAGGGTGGTGAGCATGCCCTCCATCTGGTGCAGATGACATCTAAAAGTTCAAAACAACGTCCTGTGCACTGATCCTGGTAGTTTCTGATGGGTGATAACACCACTGGTCCACCACCACTCCCGGGGGGGCCCCAAACCTGGCCTGTGGGACAGAACTACTCGATGACACAGGTAGTGCACAGGCAGCAGACAGTGCACCACCAGGCTGTGACCCAGATGTGCTGGGCCCAGGTGCCATGGCCAGAGCACCCAAGGTAGGTGGGTCACTTGGAACTGGCCTACCTTGTCTTTTTCTAGTAAATTAGTTATAACAATAAGTTAAGGTTAGTAATAACCAAACCAATGTTAGTATTAACATAATAGAACATAATAGTGATTAATCCAAATACATATTAAGGTATATTATGTGGAACACGACATTAAATAACATAACAGTAAGTATGTTAACAGCAAGCCAGTATGAAGTAACCCATAAGGCCAACATAACAGTTTGATAAACAGAATATATTAATATTAAATAATAGCAATAAATAACATTAATGAATTAAAGAAGATAAGGGGTGGGTAGACAGAGAAAAACAAATCATTAGTGAATTTGCAGATTATATTAATACATAGACTACTAATACATACTTCTACAGGTGTGCAGTCTCAGTTGTGAGTACAGTGACTCAAATTCTTCTATAGATGATGTAGCACTTACATACCTTTCAAGCTGTTAGCATAGCATTGTATGGGCCAAGCACTAACAAATGCAGGTACACAACTACATGGAACTGTTTCAAATACTGTGTACATACATAACTTCTAAGGGCAGTTGTCATTACATTATGAAATATCGTGACAATTCAGAAGTATGTTTGTGTACATTAAGTAGACTAGACAGCCATCATATCTTAGTTGGCAGGCATGGGGGTAGAACCCAAAAGCTGTGACTCTAGGGGACATGTGCACATAATGTAACAATTGACTGCAGTGGCATTAGAACTCGCATGCAATGAGTACAGCCCTACTGCATTTATTAGAATGCATTACTTATCAAGCCACAATCCTGCGTTACACTTTATTGTTACTGCTGCTAAGAATCTGTGAAGTATACACATGATATCTTCCCAGAATGTGGGCTACCTTACTCGTATACTTTGTTCCTGGAGTGGGAGGAATAGAGAGCATTATTTGACTGAAAGTGGCTTGAAGACAGCCCTGAACCATACTGTGGATTGTGCAATACATTTATCAGGAAATTACTTTCGCACTCTTTATTTATTTCATTTTTATAGTTGAATTTTGTGACATTAGAACATGCATGCAGTAAATATAACCATACTGCAGTTATTAGCACACATTAGTTATCAAACCACAATCATGCTTTAAACCTTATTACTTATTGGTATTGTTTATTGTTTATTGCACTACAGTTATCAGAAAATATCTGTACTTACCACAATCAAGGTGCATCCTGGCCAGGTGCCCTGCAATGAGACTGGACATTGTGAGCCCATTCAGTTGCAGCTGTTGGAAGAGAAACACACCATTATACATACCAGCTTTGCACAGATTCAGCTTGTATTTTAGTAAAGTAATAACAAACATACTTACATATCTGTGAGGCATGCCCAGTCCTAGCCCCTTGGACCATGGTGTCCAAGGTTCCCTTCTTTCTTTGCTTCAGGTTTTCATAATGGTGAGAACACTGCTCACCACTACAGGGAATACGAGTAGCATTGGTTAGATCCCTAGCCAAACAATCACAGGCTTCGGCTTTACATTTTGAGACCTGGTAACCGCTCTGCAGCAGCCATGGTCCATAGTTCCTGAGTAGGTGTCCAACAAACACTCTGGGATCCTGCACACCCTTCTCTGCAGCCAAAAGCACACTCCCTCACCAACACCCCAAGGCATATCAACAGGTTCATAAGACTCCAGTGAATGCTGCAGAATTCCCACCTATTAGCCTTACTATAGGCTGTTTTCCCAGCTTTACAAGTCATACTTTAACATTCAAAAAAGCACCACATTGCTTAACATCATGCAAACCAGCTTAGTGGAGCTGAGCATCACATAAACTTGCACAACTATGTTTTAGTGAAGCTTTGCAACACACAGACAAGAATAGCAGTTGACCATGTTTAAGCAGTGCTTAGCACTGTGCAGCTTTTCCAGATCTAATTTTGTTTTTAAATTAAACTGACCTTTAGGTCACCTCACACATTTCCACAGCAATAAATGTAAAAAGGCATGACTGCTAGGAACTCATACCTGGCACCTACTATACTTTGGGCCATGACTCTATCTATTTAGCTACTTGGATAGTGATAAGACCAGTATACCATCACATACACTACTAAGCTACCGCTTAGCTTTGCTAAACACCATGCCTCGCTGCACAAATGACCGTACAAAAAATTAAATTAAAAACGTAGACAACTATAACTAATTACTAACATCCAGTTTATATTTTTAGATGTCCCGCAGTGCTGAGCTGTGTATGTGTAAGTGCAGCTCAGCATTGCTGTATTCCATGCTGTGCCACGCAAATGGGCATAAAAATAGAAAAAAATAAAAGTGAAAAAAAAAAAAAAAACAACTGTTACAACTCAAACATATTTCTACATTGGCAGGGTACATTATAGGGATTCTTATCCTCTACATAACTTCTTTGCAGAAATTACCTGGATAATTCACAGCTACAAGACATCCTCTACACTACTACCTACATAGATTTAATATCCATGTTACTATGATCTCCCTCGGCAGCGCGTCATGATTAATATGCATGGCATGCTGCTGAGTGGGAACCATGGCCGTGTACATGGGTACATTCTGTTTAGCCTCTACATAAAGCCTACACAGATTTTATTGAATCCTGGGGAATATTTTATCATTATATACTTTTCTATCTTTTTCTATATCATCAATTTTTTATTTTCCATAACAATAATTTTTCTTGGTAACACTTTATTTCTTCATTTATTCTCTTTTTCTCTTTTTTCCATACCCCAAATTTTATCATAATTGTATTTATAGTGTTTTACTACTAATCTCTCATCTTTTTCATTTATCCACTTTAACACTCTGTACATTTAATGAAGCAACATATTTCACTGGGTTAATTAACTCTAAGCCCCCTTCTTCTTCTTTATTTACATATACAACTCCTCATTTTATTGGGTTTAATCTGAAAACCTATATAAATGAAAAAAAAAATATCTGTAATAATTCCTTTTCTAATATTGTCAGCAACATAAATGTTCTTCTTTCAGCTTTTCCCAGTTAGGGGTTGCCACAGCGGAACTCCAGTCCGCTAATGATTGGCAGTAGATTTTTACGGTGCTGAGGTGCCAGCCCGATGCCCAAGCTTCAATGAAGGCATGCCCATTCAAGCATGTCTTTCGAACACCACTCGACCATAGGGAGGACATGCAGACTCCACACAGAGGGCGCTCCAGCTGAGAATCGAATGAGACAACCTATCGCTGTGAGGCAACAACGATACCGCTGCACCACCGTGGCTTGAGATTGTCAGCAACATAAATACACTTGCTAGTTATGTTGATATTTTCCCATCAGTACTAAATTAGTCAAATAAGCCTTTTTTTCCTGAATGGTAATTTGTATGTTCTCCAGAAAAGACATGCTTGTTTTATTTATGTATTTCCCCCACTGAATTCAACTTACATCTTTATTCCCAAATGTTATACCTAACAAAGAAATTTCATTCATTATAAAATATATACTCCTAATCTTTACATCACTTAAACATTTACTTTTCTTTTTTGTTTACAGCAAACATCTGCAGACAATCATTTGTGCAAATTGATACTTCTTTTATCCATTTTTTTTTGCAATTTTTATAATGTCACCTTCATATGTTAACAGAACCCCACCTCCTTCAAGTTATAGTTTATTTCACATATTATCAAATTCATAACTTATGCAAAGAGCATACAACTCATTGGACAGCCCTGTCTTTCAACATTCTTCATATGTACCTCTTTTTTTTCCCAAACATCTTTATTAAATTTACACATATGCCAAAGGCAATCTAACATTTATATAAATGAAAAACATACAAAATGATACCACTTTAGTTACAAACAGTTTACACCACAGACACCACTGAAACAACTATAGTCGTAAACACTATGCATCACTTATAAACCATCCAGTCATTGTCAGTTAAGCATTATATATCTCATTCAAATCCTGCCTCTTAAAGCTCATTCCTGCTCTGCATACATTGTTCCCACAATTCCCATTTTACCTATATAGTTTGCTCCTTATCTTTTCTAAAGATCACAATTCCAGTTGTTTTATCTCTGTTACTATATTCACTACTTCTAGTAAAGTTGGTCTAGACTATGATTTCCATTTTCTAGTAATTGCTTTTTTGGCAGCCACCATAATTAGACTCAGCAAGGCTTTACTGTGTCTAGGCAACTCCGATTCTATAGCATAATTCAAAAAAAAATCATCTTCTTAGTCAGTCCAATTCAGTCACCCAGCATCTCTGACAGAACAGTCTGCAGGGAATCCCAAAAGTCTGCCAGCTCATCACACTTCCAAAATATATGTTCCCAGCTTTCTTTTTCTTCCCAGTCATACCTCCAACATTTGCTATCCACCTGAGGAAAAATTCTTTGGAGTCTACTTGGAGTATAAAAATACCTATGTAAACATTTCCAGGCAAAGATCCTAAATCTTCTAGACTGGCTTAACCAGCCGTTTGTAAGTATTTTATTTTATTATTGCTAAATGCTAACATACAACTAACATACAAAATTTCCTTTCTATTTATATTCTTTCATTATTACCCATAAGATTTCATGTCAATTTGTGTCAAATGCCTTATTAAGGTCTCCTATCATGATTTCTGCTTCTTCTTTGCTGTTCATAATATCATCCACAATTTATTTAACTATCATTAGTAATTCTTGACAACCCTTCCCCTTTATACTATATGGGTTATTTTCCATAGTATTTTCCATTTTAGTTTCAAATCTTTTTTGTATTATTTTCATAAAGATCTTATAATCATTATTATTCAGTGTTGTTTTTCTCCAGTTTTTAATTCTCTTTTATCTTCCTTCTTCCATATGAATATAAGTATTCCTCTACATAATTCTTTATACATAAAATCTTCATTTAACCATTCATTTAAAATATTTACAAAATATATTTTTTGCCAAGCCTATATTTTTTTATCATTTCATATGCTATTTCATCTAGGCCTTCAGCCAAATCTATATTTACTTGTCCTTATACTTCATCTATCTCATTTAAAGAACTATCCTTTTCCAACTCTTTTTCTCTTAACTTTTTTGCTTTCCATGTACTTTTCCCTATCTTCTTTTTTCTTTAAACATTTCTTGCACACATTGTACAACACTATTCATAATCTTTTCCTGAATTCTTTCTATTTCTACTTTTACATTTTTATTTCTCTCATTGCACTACCTTCTTCCTTTACTAATCTGCTTATGTAATCTGATACTTCTTGTTTTCCTTGTAAAATACCTTTGATTATATAAACATTCTTGTATTTTTTCTTGATTTCTTTCATATGATGCTTTTTCTTTGTCAGAGTACTTTCTGTCAATATTTTCTAAGTCTTCCAAAGCATTGTTATATGTTCTTTTATATTTTTCGTTCTCTAATTTTCTCACATCTTATTACCACTGTAAATAAAAAAACATGTTTTTATATTTTCCTTCAATATCATCCACCATTCAAACCAATTTTATAAAACATTTTCATATTAATGTATCTCCACAACTGTATTACTAATTTCTTTCCTTCTTCTTTCCATGCATGTCACAAAAATGTCTCTGTTAGTAAGAATAAATGCTCTTACCGCATGTGCTTTTAAACCCAAAGGAGGTATTAAATTGTTTCATACTTCATACCTGTCCATTTCTTTGTCTTCATTACTTTGATTCCTTACCACATACTTCAATTTTTCATTATCATCTGCCTTCTTTTCTGCTACCACATTTGCCTTCTTTTACTTTCCCTGCAAATGTTTTCTTTTCTATCTAACCACTATTCTTCAGGATTGTCTCTGCATCCTCCTGTTGTATTTTCTCCATAAAAGCCCCCCAAGCAACATCTCCTGCATTTTCTGGCTTACCCTGAACCACCATTTCTTTCATTAAATCATCCCACAACCATCTCAACTGGAGGGTTGTAATTATACATCCATCACTTACTGACTCATCTCCATCAAATAGATTTCTTTGAATGATTTCCTCAAAATCCTGCACACATTTTTTCTTCTCAATATTTGCTTTCTTCTTCATCTCTTTCACTACTCAATCATCAACTTCTCTCTCCATCTGCCTCTCTTTTTCTCTGGAAACAGGAAGTGCTCCTACAAATTGGTCCCACTCAGCACAATAACGACTATGGGAAGTTTCCTGGTGCCATAGTGAAATTTCCTGTAGTTAGGCTGTACACCACCATGAATGTCCCTTGAAAGGAGGCCACTGACCTAATGGGAATGACCAGATTAACAAAGTGTCAATAAATAAAATAAAACTGTACTCTTTGCCATGCATATATCTAATACCCCCACACTCCCTTCTCATGATCTCCAAAGCAATAACAAAGTGTAGGCAGCTGCACATGATGCAGCTAGAGCATCTCATAGAGAGAGGGAGAGCCAGGGTGCATATACCTGTTATAGACAGTAAAAATGTACATGTTATCAATCTAATCAGGTCTTATAGCCATAGTCAGGGAATGTATGGGTTTTCTACAAGGTTGCCACATTATTAGGTACCGAGAGTGCACTTTATTTTTGAAAAAGGAAGATCTGACAGGAAAAAAAACATACCTAAAAGTATAGAGAAAAGGACTGTAGTTCAATTATTACCATAAATACAAGGTCAGTCTTGTAGAAAATCAGTTGTTTCTATTCAATTCTATAAAGTTAAGGTGTTTCAGGTGCAATGGTAACAGTTTAATGTTACTACAACAGGAATATACAGGATTTTTTATGTGTTTTTTTTTTTCACAGAGGACAACTGCCCATATAAGGAGTGTTCTACTTAAAGGGGGGGTGGTGACCTTTGATTGACATGGTATTAACACTTAGGTTGTAAATTCAGTAGTTAGATGAAGCTCAATGGATAAGTGATGCTACATATGTCTGAGGTTGTAAAGTTATACATGTAGCTGAACATGTCATAGTATATTTTGAAATGTTGTTAGGTCCAGTAACACCTTGGAAGACTGTGCTGGCATCATCGTTGGTTGTTCTTCATATTTGTTGGACTTTCGAGTATGAAAGATACAAAATTTCATGGAAATTATATGTGAGTTGCATTCTGCAAGACATTGTTATAAATGTCACTCAACCTTGACTGATGACATAAATGTATGTTTAAATCCAGCATTTGGAGGGATTGCGCAGGCAGCTCCTCAGCTCACTATTTTGAGACTTTGACTTATGTGTTGAATATGATGATGGCTATTGATTCTTTATCCACCTTTTACTTATTTAAGGTGGCACTGCACAAAATTTCCAGTGGGCATTCATTATTCTTTAGAGTAGTATACCCATGATAGTGTGAAGAACACATTGGTGTGAACTGCATGTTTTACTTGTCCATCACAAGCCATTGTTATTGGTCTCAAAAAAGACTTTTCTTAGATTGCACAAGTAGGAAAATATGTTAATGCCTTGTCTTTTTGTTTATATAAATGAATCAACACACAGAACAAGGAAGGGGCTGCACTCAGGTATATCAGGGACCAATAACCTGGAGAAGGTCAGAACATCTTTAGAAATACCAGATTATATAATAGCTATTAATTTGTTATGTCAAATTTTAGCAAAGGTAGAGTGTGCATTGCTGAACAGAGGTCTTACATTTGTTCCAGCATGACAAGAAAACATCCCAGATGTAGTAACTGAACTTTGAGTTTTTGCTCAAAATTTGAATTTGAAACATGTATTTAAGAACAGTGAATGTATGGATAAAATGCTTATTAAAAAACGAACAGATTTATTCCTGTTAGTAACCTGCTCATTCAAGCTTTTTTAAAAGCATGTGAATATGATGTATATGAGCATTTTGAAAATATAAAAAAAATCAAATAGTATAATTTAATTAAAGAAGAACGTTTAGCTTTAAAATGTTTATAGGATAGATCTGCTTGATAACACATTTTGAAAAAGTCGTTGAAGCTTGTTTACTGAATAAACATAGTTGATCTTTACAGCCCTTTTTTCTGTTTTTAGAACATATTTATGCTTAGCACTTGTTAGGTAAAGCATAATTTGGAGCTATGCTATTCAGCCCATAGTGAGGTTGATCTCATTGCAGCCATAGCTGTCTCTTAATTGCAAATTCTCATCATGTAGATTAACCTACGTGAGGTAAACAATTTCTGTGAGTGATGAAGTTCTTTCTGAATCCTAGGGTTCCTTTTTTTTTTTTTTTTAAACATGCTGAAGTATTTTATTGCACCTCACATTTGTACTCAATGAAGTATACTTTGACTTTTAATGAAGGTCCTTAAATAAAAACTAAATTATTGACTATTGACAGTCTGCCTCAAGGTCCCTCATGCACAAATGTACACACATCACTATTGTAGACATTCTTAACCCATGCACAAAACAGGAACATTTATCTTTGTATTCATTATAACCATGTTTACATTGCTAACTTTTGCATTTAAGCATCTTCTTATGCTGATGATAAAAATAAAGCATAATCCAAAGTTTTTAATTTATAAAATATTTTAAAGTCTGGCAGTTAGTGCAAATGATTAATGTTTTGAGCTGTTATTGAGCAGTTGTATGTAGACAAGGGTATAGGGTTTATATCCATCATCCTCCAGTTATCTATTCTGTGTCTCTGAGAAAGTAGGTAGTGATTCTAGTTTGTCCTGAAAACAGGCACTTGTGTCTAGTGGACTTGTCCAACTAACAAATATATATACGCATGTATATATATATATATATATATATAGAGAGAGAGAGAGAGAGAGAGAGAGAGACAGATGTACATATATACACTATATATATATATATATATATATATATATATATATATATATATATAGATAGATAGATAGATATGGATATATAGATATAATTAATCATATCACAGCATTCCTTCTATCATATAGGATACAGAACTCTTACAAAATGCATACTTGCACTCATTCACACATGGCACGTGCAAGTATGGGCAGTTTGGAGGACTGTCTCTTAACCTTCAATAGGTCTTTGAGCTGTGGGAAGAAATAGCTCATTTACCATAGTTTTTAGTAATTGAAACTTAAGATTAAATATAAGAGAAATATACTTTTGAAGTAATTGCTATGCATCAATGCTCCAAACAGATATTTCTAAAGTTACAACTAGTAATGAACTGAATAGTGCTAAATCCTGTAATGACTGTGTGCGTCCTTGTCATTTAAGGGACTTAAGCTGATGAAGTGTAACATCTGTTTTATTTAAAAACTGCTTGATATTTAAGTACTTTTTTCTTTATTTTAAAAGCTTGGGGAAGTTTTGACCATTGCATCCTTTTTTCTTTGATTATTCCTGAATGAATTTAGTTATGAAGTGTAATATGCACCTTTGTTCCATTGAAAGCCATTAGCTGGCTCATCATTTAGACCTAGTCATACCTTGATTGGTAATGAGTACTGTTTGCAAAGTAATCGACCAAATGCCAGAAATAACAAACAAATAAAATAAAAAATACCAATAAAGAGGTTAGCGAAGAAAATCCAAGAGAACCAAGACACAATAGCGTACTAAAATTTATTGCCCGCTTTCGTCAAATGACTTCCTCAGAATAATATCACTTCAAAAAACTACACTTTAAATACCTTGGTTAACAAGCAATTATTCAAGTTAATTGAATAATAATGAAAATTTAAAAACACACCCTCCTGACTTTAAATAAAAAAGAAAGATGTATCACCATCTTTATCAATACAAAGTTTACGATGTTTTAAAAAACACTTGACATTAATGGCTTCATTCAACCTGGAGCTTTGTCAGATTTTAACCTAATCTGCCAAATAGTCTCCCTTTGTTCTAAATAATTCTTAAAGTCACCTTCTCTCATGTCTGATTTACAAATTTCTAACACTGAGAAGGTGAACTTTTTAAAGGAAGGACAAACGATAGAATGTTTATATAAAGCATTAGTGTTATCTCTAACTTTGATACTATATAAATGTTCCCTAATGCGTGTTCTTAAACATCTCGTAGTCATCCCTACGTAAAACACAGGGCAGGCAGTACACATACTTATGTAAATAACTCCATGGGTGTTACAATTTACAAAGCCTGGTACTTCTAAAATTCTATTAGATGTTTCAACAGTAATGTAAGGCCCTTCAGAAATATACCTGCAAATATTGCACTGATGACAACAGTGCATAACCTTCTTCAAGACTTTGGAACTCTGGTCGACTGCGGGACCGCCTGACGGCAGGATAACCTAAGTGTAATGACTGCAGCAGTGTAACACGATGAACATCTGTCACGTTTTAATCTTTTACTGTCATCTAATGGCGATTTGGAGAATATACTTCCAAGCAAGAAAATGATTTCACGAGGACACAAGGCCAAGCAAAAATAAAGACAACGATTTTAAGCTTTTACTGCCATCTAGTGGTCATTTGAGGAATATATCAGCCAAACCAAATTAAATTAGTTAATTCGAACCTGGATGTGCCATTGCCCCAGATTAATAATCCATTTTTGTGCTAAAAAGTCCATTGTTTTTATAGCTCTGTGTCTTAGTCATAAAAAGGCTACCCAACAACTTATCAATACCTATAAAGGTGAAGACTGCCCAACTGTGTTTCATTAAATGTTTGAACAGTGCACTACTTTCCCTTTTAAACCTAATATTGCCCATATGAACTGAAATATGCTTCATCTGTTTCATATTTGACTGAATGATTGTGGAGAGGGTGATGAAATATGTATTTTTTTTTTTTTTTAGGAAGTCTGAGTTTAACCCTCATTACCATCCTGTCATTGGGTTATTCGAACAACATGTGTTAGGTGAACTAGTATTAAATCATAAATTGGTATTTAAAAGCTATTTTGGCAGCAGGTACAAATTATAGTTTTATTTTGGAAAATAGTTGTCAGATGACATGTAGTAAGGGATGTACCATTTCTCAGTTCTGTTCCACTTATAAAAGAATGGTATGGTCGATTAGGACAAGGGGTAGAGTAACCACTGAGAGATTCCCTTGTGGAAACTGTAAACATTGTGTCAGGGTATGTAAGACCAGATTTTTTTTACCTCAGTTAATACCAGAAGAATGTATGATATAAGATATTTTATTAATTGCACCACTGACTGGTTGGTCTATTTGGCAGTATGTCACGGCAGTGCTTTATATATAGGACATACTTTGCTGATGTGGAAATAACATATTCATATCAGCAATATTCTTTTATTCTTTATCTTTAAATGTTTTTTTTTTACCTGTATGTCTAAGACCATGACAAATACACTGATGTAACTTACAAAGGCATAATATTATAAAACAATCCAGCATGGATTATATATTCAACATGCTATAATTTTCTAATCAAACTCTTCCTGATAATAAATCTAACATCAGTATCCATGATGCCATTTAAAACACAAAATAGAGTTGTGTCTTTGAGTATTAACAGTTTTAAAAAAAGATGCTTATTATATTTCAATGTTAAAACAAACTCCATATTCTCATTTTGTAGAAAAACACATTTAAATCTTTCAGTTAAAGTCAAATGGTTCTCAGCTCAATATAAAAGACTGGCCCAAGACTCACTTCCAGGGGTGGCTCATGCTATAGGACTGTGGGACTGCAGCCCCTCCACCTGTAAAATGGGTCCCCCACCTGTAAAATAGATTAAATAAATTCCCCCCATAGCCCCACCGTAGAACATATTAAAAATAAAAATTCTCAGACTCCGCGCATGCATGCATAGTTCCTGACTGCTGTGTTAGGCAGACCAGAACTCCAAGAAAGCATTCTCAGGCATTCCAAGCTCCAGACTGCTCTGTTAGGCAGTCCGGATAGGGAAGGCAGGAAACTCTGCCCTTCCAGCTTGGAGGTCTGTGTGGTGATGACCGCACAAACTGGAAGGTCACTGGACTGCATCAGCCACAGGCTGGAACAACAGCAGGAGGCTCCAGCCTCCTCACATCTCATGGGAGACCCAACGGCATTTGCGGGCCATTATGGAGGATCTATTGTGCTGTAGGATCACTTTGGAGGAGCTGGTCTGAGGACATAGCTGAGTACAGATAAGGTATGTATGAAAGACAGAGAATCTGGTGTGTGTGTGTGTGTGTGTGTGTGTGTGTGTGTGTGTGTGTGTGTGTGTGTGTGTGTGTGTGTGTGTGTGTGTGTGTGTGTTTGTGTGTGTGTTTGTGTAAAATTCCCCAGTTGCTTCATGGTGGTGGGTAGAGAATAAGGCTTGAACCTTGTACCTTGTGCCCAAGTGACAAGAGTCTGAATTCCCTACCCACCACCATTTGTAAAACCTTTGCAGATTTTTGCCTCATATTTGTTCTGTTCCTCATAAAATCTGTGGTTTCTATATTTTTGTTACTTTACTTAGCACAGCCAGTGGTGCAGTGGTAGCAGTGTTGCCTGACAGCTACTGGTTGTCATGTTTGATTCTTGGCTGGAGTGCCTTCTGCATGTCCTCCCTGTGTTTGTGTGGGCTTGTTCTGGTGTCCTCAGTGGGTATTTGTCCCTATTGTTTGGACTGTATTCCCCCATTATTGGCTTCATTCAGGTTTTTTGTGCCAAGGTTGAGAGCTATGGTGATAACTTAACTCACTGAATATGTTTGGGGGCTGTATTCCCCCAATATTGGCTTTGTTCAGGTGTTTTATGCTAAGATGTTGACCGCTATGGTGAGAAGTGAATTCACTAAATGGTAGCCAATTAAGTTTCAGTCTTCCTTTCTTTCATAAAAATAGATGATTTGGCATAGTGGTGTGTTGCTCTGGCTGTTTTGCCACAGGGTCCTGGGTTCAATACTTGGCAATGAAATGTATGGTGGTAACACAGCATTTTATTCTAGCAACTTTTCAACATTATACAAGCAATGTTTAAAATGTGTTCCTGGTTTTTGGGCTTTTGCCCCCCCCCCAAATAAATTTTGGCTTTTTCCAGATTTCTTGTGCTGCAAAGTTTAGCGATACAGCTGAGTGTCGAGTAGATTTCACAAGGAGCTGAGAGCTGCAGGGGAACAAAAGTTTAGTGTTGCTTATTGCGAGTTTGCTTATATTGTAAATAGCACAACAGGTAGTGTACTTGCTTTTGATGCAGAAGGCTGTGGGTTCTCCTTCCACAGTAGTTAGATCCATTGCTGATACTGTACTCTGTTGTAAAGGGGATGGATGCTGCAGCCCTCTTTGGCAAAGATACCTAGTAACTATGAATCTGTTATTAGTTTGCCATCCATTCCCTATTGCAATATTATTAGCATTATCATTTTTTTAATGCAACATAGTCAATTTATTCCTCAAGGGCAACAGACACTTTATTTGCAGATGAAACAATGACATGTAGTTAAGTGGCTCACTTGGTAAAGCATTAGTCTCTTAAATCAAAGGTTTTGTGTTTGAGCCTTGGCTTAGGTGCTATATTTAAGGGTTGGGAGGGTGGCTTAATGGTTCAGGTATTTGCCTTACAAACACAAGTTGCAGGGTTTGAGACTCCCAAGGGATAATAGGCTAGGCTTAAAATGGTTCACAAGGGTAGTTAGCCTAGTACTAATTTATATATCTGGCATGGTTTACTGGTAAATAGCTTTGTGTATGGTGTGCATGGTCCTGAGTTAGAGCCTTGCAGAGGCTGTTTGTTTCCTACCTATGTCAAACAGACCTCCTCATTAGCAATCTTCAAGAAAAATCTTGATGATTGGATGGGTAATAGGAAATTCACCCCGGGGATCACTTCTGTGGTTCTGCTTGACAGGGGCACGGGAAAATAATTTTCTTGGGTGGCGAAAGCAAGGGTACCTTTTTGGCTAGGCTTGTATAGGCCCTAGGGCCAATAGCCTAGTACCTACCTATGAACTTATGAACCTATGAACATATAAAGTTGTTTGCTAGCAGTAATCTCTTCATTAGTTAACAGATTTCTTTAATGTGGAATTATTTAGATGACTTTTACTTCTTCAGAGATCATGCATATTTACTGATACTGGTGGACTGTAGAAGTTTGAGTAGACTTTTATGATGGAAATGTGCTGAATTGGGCAGTTTTGCCATTATTGGTGCATGCATTTTGTTTCATTGTTTACTGGAAAACTGTTCAAAACAATACATTTAAAATTCCCTCTAACAACTGTACTTTTGTACAAGGAATATAATTTAATACAGTCAGGAAGGTGTATCAAAGAGCATGTGTATGTTTCGTGTTCAAGGGGCCTATGATTGAAAACAGCCCAAAATTAATCTTTATCTGCCACTGGCAAAATGTATTTTCTTTGAATGTGGGTTTCAATGCTGTTTCAATGAATGTGAGTTTCAAGGGCAGAGAAGTTTTAATGCTATGTCTATTTTCATTGTAAGACTGCATTGCTTTGTTTAGCAGATATATATTAGGGTTTATGCTGTAAAATATAAAATAAAACTTTCAAATGAAATCCATATCTTCGCAGAAGTAAAGCAGTATGCACATTACAGTGTTTATGGCAAATGGGGCGAAATAAACAAAGAATGGGGCATTGGAATGGCTGCAGGGGGATGCTCCATTCGACCATGATTTTGTGAGGGGGGGGCAGCAAACTCAGACAACCCCAGCTGAACTATACCTCTCAACTGTCCAGAAGTTTGCAGAATGAATAGATTTTTGCTTCTTATTTTTGGTTTGTTCCTCATAAAATCTGTGTTTTTCTGCCAAATCATTTAGGAATGAAGTCACTAAATAATGACAGACATTGAGTTTCAGACGTCATAACCTTCAGAAAAATGCATGCTAAAGCAAGACCTGTTTTTCTATCAACTGTCTTTTTAGTACTGTTTGTATGTTCCCCCAGTATATTTGAACTTATCCAGATTTCCTGCATTAAGAGGTTGAGAGGTACGTGCAAATAAATAGCTTTATAGAATTTGGAATATCCAAACCTCTCAATTGTCTCCAATTTTGGCTCAAAATGTTGCTCTCACCCTAATAATCCCTCTGCAAAATGGCAATTTTGGAAGAAAACATGGAGGGTTTACAATTATAAATAACTGTAATGATCAAAGTTATAGATTACTTTTATTTCAGAAATGCATGTAGATGCTCTTATTTTGTCAGCTGCTCAAGTTAACAGTACTAACTTTAAAAAGGTGTCCCTTCTTTGACAGGTTCCCAGCTATATTGTGTGGCAATTTTATATTTTTGCATAAGATATTTGGTCTGTTTTTCATAAAATTGTGGTTTTCTAGCAAATTAGTAGCAAATCATTAAAGATTGAAGTTAGAAAATAATGGCAGACATTTGAGTTTCAGATTTCATACCCTCCAAAAATTCATACTAATGCAAGACCTACTACTATTCTATTATCTTTCTAAGTTTATAAGAGCAATATTTAAAAATTGTCTTTATTTTTTGGCATGTGTCCTACTTCTATGTATGGCTTTGTCCAGATTTCTTGCTCTGAGGTTGAGAGGTATGAGTGAGCCATCACCGTCAGCCAGAGACATTTCAAACTGTGACCTACTTGTTCCACTCCACTCCCCATTGTAGTGACTCTGGATGTGTCCAAGCAAGGCAAGGAGCAGTTACGCAGTGTAAGTGTGCAGAGTATTCCCCCATCCAAGGTAGACCACAAGTATGACCGTGGCTTTTCACCTGTCCTTGATTTTACATAATGTTCTGGTTTTCTGTCATATTTTTATACTGTTGATTTATGCTTCTTATTATTCAGAAAATGCATGCTGTTGCAGTGCCCTGTTGCTCTGTATTAATGTAGCAATGCTTTAATGACCATCAGGTAAGCTTGTC
The DNA here is from genome assembly GCF_019279795.1 of Protopterus annectens. Taxonomy (NCBI): domain Eukaryota; kingdom Metazoa; phylum Chordata; order Ceratodontiformes; family Protopteridae; genus Protopterus; species Protopterus annectens. The sequence continues at coordinate 1,998,349,983 of NC_056735.1, forward strand.
AGAGAGTTTAAGATGCAAGTAAGCTTTAATAAGCATACTGTTAAAGAATTACCAACATTGAAAGCCTTTTCATTGTTGCCATGCAGAGAATATTTACATAACTAGATAACGTATAAGCCTTAGGTATTGAAATGCATATGACAGTATTTGTAATAAAGGACAGGATTACAGTATTTTCAGAAGTTCATTGCATTTGTTGGAGACTTGCGGTTATCTTTGCAGGCTTTACCCGTAAACTAAACAGAATGCCAATCTATCATGTGTGATCCATAACTTGTGCAGTAATCCTTTAAGCGATTTATCTTGAGCTTGTTTCTTGTTCGCTGTTCATTTTTTACTTTGATCATGCGTTCTCCATGAAACAAGTAGATAGTTGTCAGGCAGCAGGTCTTTTTTGGATAAGAAACATTTTTACAAGTGGGGGTATCACAGAGATTGCTATTTTCAGCATGTTACTTGGTAATTTTATAAAGCTGAATATAAATTATAATTAGAACTGCAGTGCAAGGAGATGTGGTTTGAGCTGAGTGCTGCTTGTTTTTTTTTGTATACTTGATTATGACTGGCATTCCAGTAATGTATTTAAAAAAGCAATTTATTTTTTCATGCCTCACAACCTTTGTGTTTCCATTTTGACATTAAGTAAGTTGTCATGTAACCAATGCATTGAAATATTTTTTTCTTCTACACTTCATTTTGTCTTGATTGGACCCTCTTAATGATGGTTTGGCACCCAGGGCAGCGTATTTAATTAAAGTTCCAGCTGTTGTGGTTTTGAGCATAGCCCCACTCATTTCTAGTTGGTCACACCCCTTCCCATTGGCCCCACCCATTCAGCTGTCTCCTGCAGCCCCCCTTTCATTTAAAGTCACCAGCCACCACTGCTCACTTCAATTAAAAGAAGAAGAAGGAGAATGATATTATGAAAGAAAAAATCAATAATGCATAAGATTATATATATACTTTGGAATATGTTATTTTAGCAATGATCATATTGCAATATATTAAAATAATTTGGACCCTTGTCAGCTTAAAGTAGTTTCTTGTTATGGCTGAAAAAAGATAAAGAAATGGACATTATCTTAAATAACTTGAAAGTCAATCTCAATTTAGGTTGAGAATTTAATTTGTTACTAGATTAAATTGAAGCAAGAGTAACAAGAAAACAAATATTAGCATCATCAGCTAAAACATTATAAAACATTTGAATCTAAATTATAGAGATACATATTCTAGAAGAAAGGATGGCTTTCAGAATTATTGTTACCATTCACATGTATTCAGTATCCAGTCTAGAATTGATAAAATATTGATTTCAAACTATTTTCCCCTAAAATAAGCTGTTTTTAAATAACACCTTTCCCCTTAAGAAACCATAATACACTGATATTAAAATTGTCAGTTAAAATTGCCTGTAACAATATGGTTCACTCTTACATAGTTTGTTTAAAACAAACTGTAAAACATGGAAATGAACAATAGTGATTACGTAAATAAAATTATCTCTTGAGATGCATTAAACTTAACATATATGGCTGAGATAAGGACTTATTGGACATCAAAAATAAACTTCATTCAGCAAAAACACATGCACCAAAAAGGAGATAAGTCTCACCTCAACAAGATTAGGTCCCTAAATAAAAGCTATAAAGACATTCTATCACTTAAAAACACTAGCATTAGAGAAATTGAAACTGGCATCTTACTCATTGTCTCATAAAGGTATTTGTCATTTAATTAAAAGAACAAAAATACAAACTAAATTTAATAAAATCAGTGAAATAATCTCAAAAGATGATAAAGAACAGATATAGAAGAAATACTAAAAATATTTACAAATTGTTAGAAATCTATAGACCTATCAGGGAACAATTCTAATTTATCAAGGTTTGCACATGAAGAAGTAAGAAATAACTAAACAGATGACAACTTGGGGGTATTTTATCTGAAGCAATTGAATTAGTAAAAGTTTGAAACAGGTATTCCCATTGTCTGCTATTATGGTTTCTTTAGCAGTTATGCCCCATAATACATTTCAAGAATTGTAGTGGGAAACAACCATGAGTCCAAATTACTGCTATTAGCAGATAACGTAATGCTTTCAATATCTGAAATACAATATTACCTAAATGAAATTCTAATCATAATAAATGATTTTGAGAAATCTTGGATTTGAAACTTAATAATCATAAATCTAAATTTCTAATTTTTTTAATGCCACAGTCCTACCTGAGCTTAACTTTGGCCAAGAGACTCAAAAACTACTTTATTTTGGGATAGATATAACAATACTGTGATGAAGCAAAAGATATAAATTATAAAATAATATCACATGATACTTCTAAACAGAATGAGTATTGGCACAAACTAAATATTAATTCTGAGTACAGACTTCAATTGATAAATATGATTAGAGTCTTCAAGGTCTTATACATACAGTAATACAACCAGCAGTTCTTATTCCAAATAAAGCACACCTAAAGAAACCTGACAAAAAGCTTTTATGTTTCTTATGGCATCATTAAAATCTAGGATTGTTTACATGCATCATATAATATTTTAGAAAAGGGAGGAATCATATAAAGCTACACATGCAGGAACACTTAAAGTTGTAATAAACTGGTTAGATAATTGCAGTGTTAACTGGAAAAATACATTCAGATGTTTTCAACCTTAAAAATGAAAATGTAAAATATCTCATTGAAGATTTTGGAAAAAAAAATAAATGTGTTTAATTTTAGGTAATTATATCAGGAACAATATATATGTGCCAACTCAAACTTGGTGCATTAATTCATTAGCATCTATGTGGTTTGGAATGTCCTACATCTAGCAGTCTACACAAATCATTGAAATTCAGATGATTTTCTGAAAAATACACATAAGGTAAAAGCTACTATAACTGCATAAATAGCAATGTTATCAATAAGACGTATTGTTTATAGTGATAATGGTGAGTTTATTCATAGTCATTACATAAATATCATACTATATTGTAACACAGAAAATTCATCACAAGAAACTGGAAGAATGACAATATTCCGCAATGTAAGTACTGCCTTCTACGTATGCAAGAAATAATTCATAAAGAAATCATCATCAAGAAAAGTAGTACATCCTCATGATGATGACAAAATGGGGGGTGGTTGAGAAATAAGAAGATAGTAGGAGTTTGGATGCAGATACTTAACAGGAATAACAAAAACTATAAAGAAGGGTATATTCATCAAATAGGATTCTAAGAACTAAGTCAGTATAGGACTGGAAATGACTGCTAGTAGGAATATAGAAAAAAGGCAAGAGGAGTTCAGAATTATATGGAGAAAATTGACATACAAACTGAGGCACTGAGAGCATAGTGTAGGATGAGAACAGACAAAAGTTTGGACTACAGTTTAGAGACTGCTTCCCTACCAGGGATTGCTATAGCTCTGGTAAAGATTTTATTTGAGTCTAGAGCAGAATTTGCTGCTAAAAAAGGAATAATTAGTAGAGCATATAAGATAATGAGACAAAAGAATCAGTCAGAGGAGGTTAGAAAGTATTGGGAAGACAGATTGGAAAGGCAATTGAAATTGCATAATGGAAGGACATCTGTATTTTCCCAAGTATGCCGAAAAGTCCAGTAAGTTTAGTATTTTTATTTGCAAATCAGTATTTTTATACCTCAATCAGACTTCAGATAATTGGCTTGGCTTAAAATGGCCCACAAGGGCAACTATCCTAGTCCTTATCTACAAACCTGCATAGAAAAACAACAAAGGCAGCTAGCCTAGCCCTTATATATGAACCTATATAAAACACATATAAAAGTAGAGCAGTACAGGCAATATTTAGATATAAATACTAGAATGCATACAACAAGAGCTTTAAATAATCACATGACAATTATTTAGTAAATAAAAAAATGTGCAGATTCAATAAACCACGATAGTTACTGGACAATGGACTGGACAGGCAAAAAATAGTTTATTGAAGGCCAAACAGTTGAAATACAAAAATCAAACTAAGCGCTTTCATCTGCTTATAATCAAGACTTCATTAGAGAGTCCAACAATTCAATTCAAATATTTAAATAGCAAAAATTAAAGTTATGTGTTCATATCCAGCCAATGCAAGTCCAACACCACTTTGTAAATCAATTAAGCTCTTTAAAATCATAACATCACAAAATTACTTGCAAACCCTGATAAAACTAGTATACAATATTCATATTAAAAAATGTTTCAAAAACCTATAAAATCACTGTCATAAATAAAGTGCAAATATAAGCATACATTGGTATAAATAAATAATTTGACTACTAATAACATTAACATTCTCCATATTAAACATACAAGGACTTAAGTTTCAAAACACTGCAAATCGAAATGTTCTCATTAATCCCTGGGAATAAGGTGGCATTTAGTTTAATTTGTCACCATAACTCTTGAAGTTCAATTAACTCTTTCCAAGTTCCCCCTTCTTGTCCTTATATATCATTTCTAAGACAAAAAATTTAAAAAGCGCGCAGTGGCTTTTTGCATTTTAACTGTTTGGCCTTCAATAAACTATTTTCTTTTTTTTGCCTGTCTGGCTCATTGGTCAGTACTGTCATGATTTGCTGTTTGGTTCTTGGTTCTTGGCAGATTCAATAAGTCCTGCACAGGCTGCTAATACCATTGTGGTGCAATGTGCACATGACAGTGTACTGTTTTGTATTCAATAAGTGGCTCTACACACTGCAAAAACATGATAAACATTGTGGCATGCTTACTACAGTATAAACAGCTGAATTGTATGCTAATCAACCAATCCAAGCTAGAGGAGGTATTTAACAAGCTATAAAGCAGCCATGTAGACTCAGCGCTGGTTTTATCTACAAATTCCAAAGTCTATTAGAATACATGTCTATGCTACTGCCGCTGCTGTTGCTAATAGACAATGGCCAAGAAGGGTTTTTAGACCCCATTTACCTTTTCGTAATCTGCATGAGATGGAAATTATAGAGCGTTACAGGTTGGATAGAGAGACACTACAGGAACTTTGCAGCCTTTGTCATCCTCAATTGAGAACAAGGGCAAACTGAGGGGAACCAATCCCAGTGGATACCGAAGTATGTCTGTCACTTAGAATTTTACCTGCAGGAACCTTCCAGAGACCAATAGTGGACATGCTGGTGGTGTTACAGGTTTCAGTATCCAGGATCCTCCATCAATTTCTGAACGCCATGCTGCAACAAGCCAGTGAGTACATATATTTTCCCTGTAAAGCTAAGGACAGAGCCAAAACTGTGCAGGGGTTTTACCTTGTAGCACACTACTCTGAAATCCTGGGTGCCATAGACTGTACACATGTAGAAATCAAAGCACCACACAGGGAATAGGCAAGAATGTACATAAATAGAAAGGGTTACCACTCTATTAAATGCCAGGTCATGTGTAATGTTAATGGAGTCATCCTGACTGTGTGTGCTGGCAACCCAGGCAGTTACTATGACTTACATATCTGGCAAAACTGTCAACTGCATGAGATGTTTACTAGAGGGTACCCCACAGGGTCATTTGCTGAAGGATGCATGTTATGCACTGAAACTGTGGGTGATGACACCTATCAGAAATGCACACAAACAAACTGAAGGACTGAAAGATGCTATAATGAGGCGTATTCTCACACAAGAAATATCATAGAGTGTGTGTTTGTGGTGTTGAAGTTATGGTTCTTGTGCCTAGATACATCTGGCGGGGCCCTTCAGTACAATTCCTATACATGTGCTGAAACATTCACTGTCTCTGCCATGCTCCACAACATTATCCTGAGAAAACAGCTTTAGCAGGAATTGCAAGGGGAAGGGCCACACATCCCACCAGCACTGAAAAGTGTCACCAAAGCCACATGCAGGTGAGGAGTCAGATGTGGAACCAGCAGCCGCTGTGGGTGTAGGCAGGTGTAGGCATGCACAATATGGCATTGCACTGGCCAAGACACAATGGATAAAACACAAGCTCACCACATAATGGGTTAAAACCTCGATCCTGTACACACATACATGCAGTAACATTGATGCCAGGCAACACTTCCAACATTTACTTACCCATGTAATGACTGTGTACTGCTAACATCAGACAGAAGCAGCACTGAACTAAAACTTTTGCAACTGCTGGATTTCCAAGGTAAGTGATGAACCTGGAATAGAAAAATAAGTGTCTAAGAATACAAATTAATAGCATATCCTTGCATACTGTTACTTGGCAATGTAAGTAAGTATAAGTTGGGTGATGTTTACAACGATTACATCAAGATGTGACAGCACTATCTTATGTGAATATATGTGTTCTCTGATAAAGTAATAGACCGTATGTCTAAAATGTTCAGATTTTCACTGAATGTCCACAGTTTGACCTCATATACTCATAATGCCAAAACATAAATAGTGAAGTTAGAAACTAATGATAAATGTTTCAGTTTCAGGCTTTATATCAGGTCTATATCAGTTGAGAGAAAACCCCTTTACACGAATATGAATACGTCAAACTGCATTGCGTGAAGTACGTAAACCTCAAACATCCAAAACCGCAAATTCCGAAATGTCGATTTGTTTTGGTTGGCCCGTCTGCGGTATAGCTCTATCAGGTAAGTGTGAGATAGATAGGACTTTAGGGTTAGGATTTGGGTTAAGGCAAGTGCATAGATAGGTAATGTATGTAAGATTTAGTGTAGTGTTAGATGTAGTTTTTTTTTTTAAGTGTATGTATGTGTGTTATTTATTTTGTTTGGGTGTATGTCTGTAGGGGAAGTGTGTGGTAGTTACGGACCTTAGGGTTAGGGAGGGGTTAAGGATAGTGCATAGATAGTTGTGTAGGTGGGGTTTAGTGTAGTGTTGGAAGTAGGGTTTGTTAAATGTATGTATGTGGATTATTTATTTTGTTTGGGTGTATGCTTATAGGGTTTGGTTAGTGTATGTATGTGGTTTATTTATTTTGTTTGGGTAGGTACTAAGTAGTGGGTGGTGGGGTTGGCCAACTATGAAAGTTCAATATTTTATTTTTCACGGTTTAGTGCATTCGGGATTTTCACTGTTTGAGGTATAGGGTTCGATGTTTAGGTATTTGCGTAAAGGGGTTTTCGCTCAACTGATATAGACCATTTATATCCCCCAGAACAAACATAAAAATAGTAAAGCAAAACATGTTATCTCATCAACTATCCAAGTTTGTAAGACCATAATGTTTAAAAACTCTCCCCACTGTTGGGCCTTTGTCACAGTTTTCTTTATGGCTTGGTCCAGATTTGTTGGTCTAAGAGTTGGGAGGGATGTACACATTACAGAAACCTGTAAGAAAGCAGCACAATTTGCAAAACAGCATCACAGAAGCAGATATACTAAGCACTAAGTCAGCTATGGACCTCGTGCATTAGACAAAAGACTTAAGTATCCCTGAATCCAAAAGATAGAAAATAAGGATCTGGCACAGTTATCATCATTTGCACAGGGTGTTGCATGGGGAGAGCAGGAGGCCTAGTCTGACACAAAAGGTAGTGAGTGCATGTGAGTAAGTAAGAGAAACAGGCAGACATTTGGATAAAGTATCAAATGGCCACTGAGATGAAAAGAGCTTTAAGCCTCACAACTGACCCCGTGTAACTATGTGTGTGTGTCTGCATGGGTAATCCAGGTGAAACTGTTGTGTGAGTGTCTGCAAGAATACAGTCAAGCACTGTGCTACCTCTATGTCTTAGCATATCGGACAGGTATGAGCCATGCATGGTAGAGGTTCATCGTCGTCATGTCTGATCCTGGGAACAGTCTCTGCTAAGAGTTGTACTGGCACACCCGTGCTCACAGCCAGATGCACTGCTGCTACATGAATGTGACTAATGTCTGCTGGACAAACTCTCCTCATGAGTATAGTCAGGACCACAACCCCATGGCCTGCTACATCTGGGTGTGGAAAACTCAACCACTGACAGAGCAGTGTAAGTAGTGGCACTATGGAGAGGTGATCATGCATGGCCACATTAGCTAACATCAGATGATGTGGCTGCCTATGCCCACATGGATGCTAACCCCTCCCAGCAGATGTTCCATCACAGACACTACCCATGTGTCTTTCATCCAATCCATTGAATCAGCAACACAGTGGAGGTAGTCAGACATGTCAGCCTGTACCACATCTACAACCCTAAGCATTTCCTCTGATGTTCTATTGGAACATGCCTGCACGTCCATGACGGCTCTAAGCAATACAATGAGTGGCATGGAAAGACACACCACGATCAGGTGGAGAGTGCACAGTAGGCTTCCTCCAAGCAACTCTAACAACCCTCCTGCATGGCACCTCACCCACACTTTGTCTACAGTCAGAGGCAGCATGTACTAAAGCCACAGTAACCACACTATTCTGATCAAGTGTCTCATCCTCCATCTGCCAATATCTGAAGACTCACTGGATTGGGTTAGCATAGGCATACTGGCTGTGTCCAATGCAATTACAGGACATGGCTGAATGTGCTAGAGTTTGGTCATCATCATCATCATCAGACTCTGACATCAGGTGACAGGATTTCTATACTTCCACTGCCAGGATCACCTGTGATAATAAGCAACAAGTACAGGAAAGAAATTGATAGCTACACTACTACAGCTCAATACATGTTAAGAAACTAACACTGGTGTTAGTATCACAGATGATACAGCAATACACATATAGTCTTGATACCCACCTCACACATACGGATAAATGAAAATTTCTGTGAAATGCTGATGGAAGATGGTACTGGCAGAAGTTAAGAAAAATGTTAGGGCACTATCACAACAACCATAGCACTGGGAGAAACATTTTGACCTTTATATGTCCATTAATTATACATTAATCGAAACTTGGATGACATGACCACCCCAAGCCTGTGTACAATAAACTAGAATGTGTTGTGAAATGCAAAAATCTATAACTAGGCTCCCCCAAAAAAATATTAAATCAAGTTAAGTATTGCTTTCAATATTTTACTATGCAATAAATATTTAAAAATTGATAGGTAAACTTACCTAGAAGCTCTTCCTGAGATATACTTGTCTTCCCTGAAACAGCAGGCACCAACATCAATCACATGCTGTTGTGCATTTTCCATTAATTGAAGTAAAATCCAAAGACAAGGGTGAGGCTCCTCCACTGCAGCAACTGTCCATAAATTTCAAAAAACAAAACTGAATGAGGCAGCCAGACACGACAATGAGAAACTGACCATTTATTCAAAAATGAAATAATAAGAACAGATAAAATAAGAAACTCAATAAATCCAGTAAGCGCTTTCACATTCAAGTAGAATGCTTCCTCAGACTGTTAGCTATTGAAGTCATTAATTTTCCTTAAATACCTTAGCATTTCATTGTCAAACCAATCATGTTCCTATCTCATGAATATTAAATTAGTTACATAGATATTTTTTAGTTGAACAACCATTAGTACCCACCTTTAGAGGCCTACCCAAAGTTCACAAAAATCCTACAAACCCACCTCTTAGGCCCATAGTATCCAGTAAGGGATGGCTTACTGAAGCTATATCTATATATCTAGAAAAACAATTAAAAAAGGTAGTGGAAAAAACAACAACAGACAAAGATAGTGAACAATTTATTAGAAGCCTCTCGGAATATACAATATTTGAGAAAAATAGAGAAATCTGTTACATGGTAACCCTAGATGTGAATTCTCTTTTCACTTTGATTCCTAATGACATAGGTGTTGAATACATGAGATTATTTTTTTAATAGAACATAATATACCTAGAGATTTAATAATTAAATGTGCTATGTTAATGGATGTTGTTCTCAGCAATAATGTTTTTGTCTATGATGATAGATATTTTCTACAAAAAAAAGGGGAGTAGCCATGGGCACCCCATGTGCAAACTCGTATGCCAACATTGTCATGGCATACTGGGAACAAGTATACATACTAAGAAGTGAATATGAAGGGAATATTTTGTTATATAAACAATTTGTGGACAATGTCTTTCTGTTGTGGAGAGGAGATGAAACCAAACTCTGTGCATTTATTGATTATATAAATGGAACCACTAATTTTCTATCTTTGACAGGAAAATGGTCAGCATCAGAGATAGAGTTTCTAGATGTTTTTATTATCAAGGAAAGCAATACTATACAGACACAGATATATAGGAAAGAATGCAGAAAAAATTGTATATTACATCGCACAAGTATGCACCCCTCACATATTTAAACCAATATAATTAAGGGGCAGGTGATATGAGCATCCAGACTTACTAGCAAATAATCTAAATTTCATGAAACAGTTGAGATGATGCATGGAGAATTTAAAGAAAGGGGCTACAGAGAAGAAGAAACAAAATATTTGTTCCACGATGATATTGCCAAGAGAACTTCTAAAGGTAAACCATACATATACCCTCAGCATTAAGAGGCAAATATATCAAGGAACAGAAAAAAATATGACAAATATAAATAAACCAGTAATTTCATTTACAAACAACAATAAGAAGATCAAGGACATTTTTATCAATAATTGGAATATATTGACTGTAGATGAAAAATTGAGTGCCATGGTAGGTGACTACCCCAGATTTACTTATAGAAACACGAAATAATTAAAACGCATGTTATGTTATGAAAAGAATGAAAAGAAAATACTTAGATCCACTAGAAAAGGAACTTTTGCTTGTAGGAGTTGCAATCAATGCCCCTTTATGTCAAATGGCTATAAATTTGCACATCCAGATACAGGAAAGGAATATGAATTTAGTACATATGCTGACTGCAAAACACGTGATTTGATTTACCTTGCTACTTGTAGTAAATGCAACTCGTTCTATGTAGGTGTGACCAACAGAACCTTAAGGGAACGAGTGAAGGAACATATCTATGCAATTAATAGAGAGGACAAAAATAATGCATTAGCAAAACACATTATAAACAAGGGCACTGCACATGGCTTTAAATTCATGGCACTAGAATTGATATATAAAAATGCCAGGTTAGGAAATTTTAAGAATTATACGGAGCAGAGAGAAATGAGGTGGATATTAAGACTACAGGTAGATAAAGGCTCAGGACTCAATGATAGGGTGTCCATGAGACCCTTTTTAGCAGCCAAAGATCTTAAACATTAAAACAGATATATACATATTTTAGTATATACATTTCTAAGTGAGTACATTTTAGATTAATGTCATGTGTTAGATTCATAGAAAAAACATCACATTTTTCAGGGATCGTGATATTTTTCAGGGATTATGACATTATATGCAAACAGATGCTTTTTGAATAGTTATTATATGTATTTATTAATAGTTCGTGTTCTGCTTATATACAAGTTTTTAACATAGGAAGCCTTACATACATTGTTATATGGATATGGTTTTTAGATATTTTTGTAGACATTTTATTCTAGATTTTCTATTTATACACACATTATTTATATATATATTTTTGTAAACATGGAGATGATTATTGTATTATATTTCAAATCATATATTATTATAAGTTTTGAAAAATTAAAAAATGTTTGATAAATTATAGAAACCAGTATATTGTCTCTATGTAACTAATTTAATATTCATGACATAGAAACATGATTGGTTCGACAATGAAATGCTGAGATATTTAAGGAAAATTAATTACTTCAATAGTTAACAGTCTGAGGAAGCATTCTACTTGAATGTGAAAGCGCTTACTGGATTTATTGAGTTTCGTATTTTATCTGTTCTTATTATTTCATTTTTGAATAAATGGTCAGCTTCTCATTGCCGTGTCTGGCTGCCTCATTCAGCTTTGTTTTTTGGCATTTTCCATTGAGCTGTCTGGATCCCTGACAGTGGAAAGGAACTCTTCATTTGGTGTCAGTGGTGGCTGCGTAGTAGGCTCCAACCCCCAGTAGCCACCTGTCCAAGATCAACTGCAGCTGCTCCTATGATGCACCTGATCATATGTCTTTCTGTCTCCCCAACATTGTTTACATCATTCACTATCTTGTTTCATATTTGCATTCCTCCAGACATATCCCCATTTCATCTTACAAGCAGGAAGGCATCGTGTTGCCAAAATGCTTGGACAATCACAATGTTTTAGAGTCACTAAAGAGGGGTTTGCGGGGAATAGGCTGTTTGGGTGCCATAGTGCTAGATGACACAAAACTCGAAAGAAGGATACTACACATAAATATCACATAAATAAAAGTCCTGCTTAGATATAACACATAGTATTATTTTTCAATATTTTACCCACTGGAGAAACCAAAAACTTTCAAGTTATTCAAATATAAAAAAGGTTATGTGGTTGTAACATATCACAGTCACAAACAAAGCAAGGTTTGATGCAAAACAAAGAAATGGAACTTGCCCCCCCCCAAAAAAAAAAAACAAACAATGAGCAAATTACATTTTTGTAACAAACAAACAAAGGAATAAAACATGAGCTAATTGTTAAAGTGCTATCAAACAAACTGTCCTAAAACATGTGTACACATTTACCACAGCAAATTATTTTTTATGCAATTGCCAGTCACCTCTACCTGTGGCCAGCACTCACCTAGAGGTGTCTATGGGCCATCCTAGGAAGCTAGCACCCTTGCTTCATTGACAATATAGAGCATTTACATTTCACTGAAATAATAATGGAAGACTGTAAAGAGAAACAGTTGTAACACTAACACTTGTGATAAAAGTTAATAAGCTATGAATCTGAGAAAGTAAAATGCCCTGAGAAAAATGCCTATGCCATCAGTAAACTTTTAAAAAGTGCATACAGATAAGACTACCATTTACTAATGTGTGTGTGTGTATGTATATATATATATATATATATATATATATATATATATATATATATATATATATATATATGTGTGTGTGTGTGTGCATGTATATATATATATATATATATGGGTCTACTACTAATGCCCGAAACGACGATTCCCCGACGGAAAACTCACCGACGCCAGATGACCGTCAGGTAAGTGTACCGATAGGGTGATTTGCCGACAGCGGAAAGACCGACAAGGGAATGTGCGATCGCGACGCGGTAAGTGTGCGATGGTGACGGAGTTAGGAGCGGTCAGGTAAGTGCTCGAGATTGTGGGATGTCGGGTTAGGCTGTAGGAAAGGTGAGTGTGTGTTCGTGTCGGAGGTATGGTTCGGGTAAGGTAAGTGTGTGCTAGTGAGGGACTGTAGTTTAGGGACGGGTTAAGTGAGTTAGGGTTAGGGTGCAGGTAGGTGATGTGCGTTAGTGTCGGAGCTTGGGCTAGGGGTGGGTTAAGTGAGTTAGGGTTAGGGTGCAGGTAGGTGAAGTGTGCGTTAGTGTCGGAGCTTGGGCTAGGGGTGGGTTAAGTGAGTTAGGGTTAGGGTGCAGGTAGGTGATGTGTGCGTTAGTGTCGGAGCTTGGGCTAGGGGTGGGTTAAGTGAGTTAGGGTTAGGGTGCAGGTGGGTGAAGTGTGCGATAGTGTCGGACCTTAGGGTTTGGGTCAGGGCTAGTGTGTATGCTATGTAGTGTCGCGTGTTGTTTACATTCCATGTGTCGGTGTAATGGTGTTCGGTGTAATGGTGTTCGGTGTTTTGCGTTGTCGGGTTTGTGTGATGTCGGTCATCTGGCGTCGGGGAGTTTTCCGTCGGGGAATCGTCGTGTCGGTAATTAGTAGTAGACCCATATATATATATATATATATATGTGTGTGTGTGTGTGTGTGTGTGTGTGTGTATGTGTGTGTGTATGTGTGTGTGTATATATATATATATATATATATGTGTGTGTGTGTGTGTGTGTGTGTGTGTGTGTGTGTCTGTGTGTGTGTGTATATATATATATATATATATATATATATATATATATTAATATATATTTTTTTCCTAGTTACACATGAGCAAATCCAGTAGATATCTGAAAAATGTAATCTTACCTTATCAAGACAAATAGTCTTCTGTGCAGATAAATCCAAAGTAAAATTAATCTTTATTATCCACAAAAACAAGTCTTCTCACCTTCAAGATCCCTAGCTACACATTTACCTTTTTATACTGTAGATTCAAGGCTGTGAGTGGGGTGAAGAACCATATGAGGTGAGAACACATTAGAATTGCTGAATCCCAAAAACCTTGTCTCCGTGCAGCAATTGTAAACATAGTGCAGGCATTCCCTCAGTGTTTATTGCTAATGAATTGTGACTGTGAATGATTACTGGTAGGGAGAAGGAAAACACAACAGAAATTCAGACGTCCTTACCTCCAATGGGTGTGTCATCCAGGTTACACTTACAAAGTGTAGAAGTAATTGTATCAAGGTTTTATATGTTAGGATACAGCACACATTTTACAGTTTCTCTTCATTAATATCCAACCTCCCCCTGCATTTGTTGAAACATGTATATTATCACCATTTAGGATAATGATACAAAATGCCTTACAGACTATATGTCTCAGGTTACTACTCTGACAAGAGAAGAATGAACACCATACAAAGATAAGACAGAGCTGCATTTCTGCAAACAGTAGTCATAAATGGTTGTGTGATCACTCATTGCACTACATCTGAAATTAATGCATGTACAAACAATTCAGAAGTGCACAAGTGTCATATGTATTATTAATACAGTGGATGATTTTGGACTTGTATGTGCAATGATTCTCATTCCTGCTGCAAAGCTGTTTCTGTGGCAAAGAGCGATAAGCCACCCTTACTGTCTTTTGTAGGTTCATTGGTGTGACAGTTCAACTCCAGACTTATGTAAAAATCTTTCTTGTGTACTAACATTTATTTTGTATTGTTATTTTATTTTCTTAAATATACCAGTATTTGCATGGTGTGTGGCTTATCACAAGCATGGAAAATGGATAAGTATGGTAGATGTCATATAATGTACTTCTCTGATAACCAATACATAAACTACACCTGTGGATCAGGGTGTGTGCGGCACATCTGCTAACCACGATGATCCACACAGTATATTCTATCTGTAGATGAATGCTCAACTCCCATCCTTTAAGGATGAAATCTAAGAAACACTGCTCACATAGATAAAACAAGTTTAGCTTTGCTTCTTAGATTTGTGTCATTTACAGTCATGCAAACTAGGATAGTGGCCCACAAACGAAGCAAACAGAATGCCTGCAGACAGGATACAGGCATTTTTGATTTCTAAAAGGATACATTGCTGCATCTTTTGCATTCCATCGAGCAAACCAACTAAGCAGAGTTGCACAGCAATTTGCAACCTTTCCCAGCACTTACAGGTCTAGAGTACCTGCAGAAATGAAGCAAACAGCAGATAATTCAAAATGGATCCATTCTATCAAGTATGTTGGGAACTGCGCCGACTCAGTAAGTAGCATAACAAGGTGGTTAACACACAAAAATTAATAATGAATATGAACATATTCAACTGTTTTTTAACTACTTCTGTGGCAGCAGGTGTAAGTAAAGGGCTGCAGTACAGATGATCTTAGGTCCTAATACAAAACATTCCAAATATTTTTATGTTGTTCCATTTTACTTTATATTAAAATCCACATAAAATGATTACTCACTCCTAATTTTATTAAAGGTTGTACACTCTGTTTTAATAAACTCATATGTATTATTTGTGTGAGTGAGGGTATAGTGACTAACATGTTTCTGTAATCATAATTATGTTCTCTGGCCTTGGACGGTCTTCAGACTTCAATAATAGTTATACACACAGGGGTGTATAAACCTTGACCTTGTCAGGTCACACACATACATGGTTAACCCCTGTCTATCATGTGTATTTATATGTAAATAATGAGCATATCTGAGAAACCCTTCTTCTGTGGCAATGATGAAAAATCATCACTGTGGAAGAAAATGTTTTGTCTTTTATGCATTGGTTTGAATCCCACATTGTAAAAATTAATTTTATCAGTATATAAAATCCCTCCCCCCAAAGATGTGTCAGGTCATAACATTTATGCCCAGAGTAAATGTCTGCAAAGTTAAATCACCTAACAGTTCCAGCAGCAAACAACCCTCAAATTAATGCCAAGTGTCATATTAACCTTCCAGTTACAAAAGCTGCTTCCCTCTCTGTTTGGCATTGTTGCTGTCCACTTAACATCATGCAAACATGGTTGGCATCATTGTTCAGGTTTGCACACTACCAGTAAATATGATAACAGGCATTGGAGGGAAACCATTCTTAACAATTGCTATTTTCCCTGGTTTGACATGTCTGATGGTAGAAGGTGGGGTGTAGAGGAGTCCAAACTCTTCACTGCACTCCTTGTAAAGCACCACAGCTGAAGGCTCTTGCAGGGGGATTATATCAGCTTCCAGTGAAAATCTAAGGCTTGGAATAGTCTAGCCAAAGCTGTCTCCAGTGGACACTTCACTTTAATGACCTGAAAAGGTACAAGAGAGATACAGTCAACCAGTGGCTGGATGAGTTCAGGACTGCTGAGTTCTCACAGCTGTGTAAGTATACTGATAAAGAGAATTTATAGCAGAAAGAAAGCTGCATATAGGCAAGATTGGTATGCATAATGCTCGTCTCTTGCTCTCTTCTCTTTATTCCACAGACAACACAGAGATGATGGTGAATAGAGATGCCCATGCTGAGCATTTAGAGAGACTGAGGGAAGCAATAGGTATGTATGCAGCACAACATAACTATTATTTTAGCTAAATTATTTATTTTCTATATAGTTGTAGGAAAGTAAGCCTGCATATCCTAAATGTAAATGCAAGCATTCATGCTTCAGTCAGTAGCACAAGCCAACTGTAGAAGTAAAGTCTAATACTATAGTCAGACATTAGGGGTTCAGATAACACAAGTAACAAATATATAGTAAAATCCTTTGAAATATTTTACATAATTTAATTTCAACACAAATGGCATAAATGCTGTGCTGTTAACTTAATCTGTATAATTGGGCCAAGCATGTATGCAATATATGCACATTGCAAGAATTGCTTTGAGCAATCCTTAATTTTAATTTGTAGCTGTTAGGAAATATACTTAAATGTAAAAGTTGAGATAAAATACGTTATTAATGTGACAGTGCATTGTATGTCACATATGAAGGTACTCATTTTATCTGTTTTTTCACCCCAACCCTTATCTCTCTCTCTTTTTGTTTTCTATGCATTGTCAAAACATTTCCATGTCATACATCTCTGACAAATCAGAAAATGATTAACAGTACAGGGAAGTAGGCCAACCTCCATGGTTCAGCTTGCTTACACTCCACCCGCTTCTGCACTGATGCCCCCCACATCTGGGACCCAACCTGGCAGTACTGCCTCTCATGTCCCTGTACTATCTGGACCCTCTACATCAGTGCCACTACCCCAGCAACTGGTGCTGTGGTACCTTCCGGAAGTAGTGGAGAAGATGAGGATTTTATAAACACCCAGGAGATGCGAGGGTTGGGACATAGCTTCATGCACAGCACCATTGGTGCATACCTATGCCAGATGGAGAGGCTGCTCTCACTTATGGTTCATAGGAGAAGATGTCAAGCACTCTACCAGCCAGAAGAGTAAGGGGACAGTAATGACAGTCCTGTAAGTGAGGACTAGATTCTCACTGTTCCACATGTTTGATGGGCATGGGCATCTGTCTCCTTCCTAACCCCAATCATGGTGTCCCCCAACCTTTTGTGTTCCTCATCATCCCTATGTCATGTATTGTTTGTCATGCTTGTTTGCATCTGCTTCCTCACCAGCCCTTCTTACCTTACCCAGAAATACCTCATCCCTTATCCAAAATTCTTCTGCTACTGAAGTAAAAAAATGGGCACGTCCCACAAAAGAAAAAAAAAAACATTGTCCTATACATAGCTCTCCAGTTCACACACTTCTCCTTGACACACTTGATTCAGTCCAATTGGCTATACAAATTGATTATGTTTTTGTCTCCCCTCTTTGTTGAGGTGGCAGTCCAAATTCAGCTAACATTCTGTGCATATTTTCATGTTACATTGTTGAAGACGTTGATAGCTATGGTTCTTTCCTACTTCCCTCCTGCACATTCCTGTCATGATTTCTCTTTGCTGTTCCCCCTGCTTGCACCCATTCACCACTTTCCTATTTACTCCATTTTAACACCTTTAATCTGGTCAAAAAAATAGAATCACACACAACACCCACAAGTAAAAAAAAATCAATGGAGCCTTTTACTTTTTGTCTTCTGTGTTTGCATGGAGTATGGCATTGCGCACCAGTGCCAAGTAGTGGTGCATTAACCTTCATGTAATGCCACTTACACACACTGTGCAAAAGTAGCATACAGTGAATGTAGAATAAAGAATTATTTAATTGCATTATAACTACATATTTAAAACTATTCCATAAACCTGGATTCAAACCCTATATTATCTGGGCTCCAAAGGAAGTGTGTTAATGTATTTATGCCTGCTGCCACAGAGTCAGCTAAGCAGCAGGTGTGTGGGTCTGACGAAGTTTAAGAAGGCTTAAACAAAAGCACTTACAAGATTTTATGTGGAGTATTTGTTTTTTTTTTTATTTTAAGTAATAAAGTAGTGGTTTGGTGCACGATTTAAGGAATTGTTTGTTCAGCTTGGTGGCTCCGCGTTCGTTGAGTGTTTTCTTATGGAGCAGGTGTTTTTCATACACTCAGTACTCAGAACTCTCATAATATTAGTAATGAGGCTCACATTTGTTCTCTGTTTACATATGTGCAAACAGGGAAAGCAGTTGAAATGTATAACTTGCATGCGCAGTTTGCCATTCATCACGCAAACTTGCTGCTCGGTGGTGTGCTATGGAAAGTGCACAATAGCATGTATTACTTATATGTACTGTCAATTTACTCTTTATCCCATGAAAGTAGATTTAAAAATATAAACAAGAGAAGGCACTTTTTTGGAAAAGGACTCATATTTACACTGCAGCAATCCGTTTTCTTATATACCATGCAGATCTTTATAATGACAATACATGTTCAGATTTTCCAATACTTGTAATAATGTGAACAGCTCTTTGCAAATAGTTTGCAAACCTGTCTTTTTAAGGTATACCTGCATGTTGGAAACATGGCAGCAAATGATACACTTTGCACACTCATCAGTGTGGTAACATGCAGAAATTTAATATCTTGACAGTTGTACATGGCTAGCTATCCATTTTAGACATGCCTGCCAACATCCTCTCTCAGACATCTAATTATAATGATGATGATGTCATCTACAATAAATTGGACTAAAGCACTGTAAAAGTCAGACATGTGTCATGGCTCTTGTGTTAATAACTGAGTTCTCTATTTTTTAAATATAGTTAGGAATGCATTCTAATCTCACTGCAGTGAACTGGTGTGTGTGTGTGTGTGTGTGTGTGTGTGTGTGTGTGTGTGTGTGTGTGTGTGTGTGTGTGTGTGTGTGTGTGTGTGTGTGTGTGTGTGTGTGTGTGTGTGTGTGTGTGTGTGTGTGTGTGTGTGTGTGTGTGTGTGTGTGTATGTGTGTGTGTGTGTGTGTGTGTGTATGCATGTGTCTTTGTAGTTTGAAAAACATAATTGTGTATTCTGCAGTCATCACTACAATTCCCATGGAGTACCAATATTTTCATAGTTGGACATGCCTACACATCCATTTCATTCAGGCCTCCCAACATCTTCTCTCAAACATCCATTGATGATGTCATCCACTATAAATTGTCCTGCAGCATTAGAAAAGTCAGGCTTGTGCTGTGGTGCTTGCATTAAATACAGAGATCTCTAGTCTGTATACTTAGATACGTAAGTGTTCTGTTTTTACTGCAGTCAACTGGGATGTCTGTGTGTTTCTTCATTTGGTTGACATTCGAGAGAACATTTTACACCAGCAAATGGGATACTGCTATTACCATCTTCCTCTCAACAGACTATGCTGATATCATCAGCTATAGTTGTCTCTCAAGCATGTTCTGTTAATGGCACAGGCTAGGTTAAGATCCTTAGAGCAAGTGACTGTTATGTTATTAGATTTGTGGATGTGCAGCATTTCTATCTGGGCAGGGCCAGAGACTGGCCTGTAGACCAGGCACAAATCACCTCTCAGCAGATTATATGATACAGAGTACAGTGACAGTGGTTTCAATCTATCCATGTACATCATGGCATAGTTTGCAAGCTGTCTGCTTTTTTGTTGAGAAACACCAGTGGTCTCTCCAGCTGCTACAGGTGTCAGGTGAAGTACATGTAAAATGGATCATTGTACTCTGTTAGTGGTCTCATGAGTCTTGAGTACAGTGGGGTTGTAACATCCTCAGACCTGGATGCAATGTCCTGACTTATGAGGTGTGTGATGTAGAAGGCTTTCTTTACCACCATGGAAGTGTGGAGTTCAAAGTTCAGATTGCTATATACCCATGATCCCAGGTCTCACACCAGTGGGTTTGAGCTTGGGAGGGGGTGTTGTCAATACTGTGATTAGTGGGGAATTTCACTTTGCAAAAGACAATGATAATGGTGCCCTTTTGCATATAGTTTTAGACCAACTGGCTTGGGCACTAATCATTTGTCTGTGTTAGCTCCTCCTGTAATATGTTAACATCATTAGGGGATACAATGAATGCACCCAGGTTGCAATCATCAGCAAACTTGGTAAGCCAAAGGCTGTCTAATTTAGCCTGGACTTCAGAGAAATATATTTTGAACAGTAAAGGGCCAAGCACAGATCCTTGTGGTACACAACTGGTGACAGATCTACTGGGAGAAGGTGAGTCACCAACTTTGACAGTATGTGTTCTGTCTGTGAGCCAATTGGCTAACCATCTAGCGACATAAGGGTTAATCCCCAGCTGGGAGAGTTTATCAATGATACCTGAGTGAGGGACTGTGTCAAAACCCTTGGCCAGATCAAGGTAGGTGGTATGCACTGTCTTACCTTCATCCAGGGCTCTAGTGACTTTCTCAAAGAGTTCTATTAGGTTTAATAAGCTTTATCTACCCTTAACAAAGCCAAACTGGGTTAGGTCTAGAGTTTGAAGGTCATCTATGTCCTCACTGATAAGGTTCATAATGATTTTTCCCATGGTCTTGCAGATGAGACTGGTTAGACTTATAGGTCTATAGTTCCCATGGTCAGCTGATGGCCCCACTTTATACAAGGGGATTACTACTGCTGTTGTCCACTCTGACGGCATAAAGCCAATTCTCAGGCTATGGTTAAAGAAGATGCTAACTAGGTCTGCTAGATCCTGTTTTAGATTGCTTAGTAAGCAACCTGGGATGTTATCTAGTACCACTCAGGCCATACTTTTAGCCTTGGAGAGTGCAGATATGATCTGATGTCTAGAGATACTAAACAAGAGAATTGGCACCATTTATGCTTTAGCGTATTGGCAGTGGGGTAAGGGGCTTGATGTTTATGCCAAATCTGTCAATATCCTCCAGTGCAGCTTCATGTTACACTCCTAGCATTAAGCAGCAGAACTTATCGATTGGCTGTAGTGGATGTTGCTACATCTGAACTTCTGTTGCTTTGACATTGCCTAAAAAGGGCACTATGGGGGAGGCAAGGACCTTTGCCAGTATCTGATAGCCTAGAGGACACATGTCCAGACCATCTCGAGCAAAGTAGCATAGCTTGTTAACTATGTCATCCCAGGCTGAAAGATACTGGATCCCCCTGTATTGACACCAGAAGCTAAGCCAATTTTTGAAGTCTGTTTATATTGTGGCATAATCCTGAGTGAATGTAAAACGCTTCTTAGGGCTAGCATCATACCTACCTGGGGCACATAATGGGAAGAGTTCAGTCATGTCTTTCTTCATATAATCCAGAGTAATATATCTCAAGTAATTCACCCCAACATGAACTATGACAGTGCTATAATGGTTGAGTGACGTCGGTGACATGGTATGATATACCTGTATGTATATTGTTGGTATATTAGGGCATGTGTTATAGTGGAACATTTCAACCATTGCCAATGTTCACATTCCACCATCACAGTGAAAATTACAGTATGGCATAGGTCTGCAAGTGTCAACACACCATCAATAAATGCACTGTGACACACATCAATATAAATTCATATTGATTACATGATTACATGAGTCTTGGCTAATTCACATGTTGTTAATCTGTGATATACACAACAATGTATCACATGTTTTGATGCAATTGCAAATTTTGGGAATTCATTATTTGTGTAGTTGTGTTGCTAGAAGCAAGGATTATTGAGACAGTCAGCAGTACCATCTGAGTCACTAAATTTTCTGTATGAGCCACAGACAACTGATCTGTAATGTGTCCTGATATGTCATCAGGCTGCTCAAACACAGCTTGCCCATGAAATACATAAAGGCATATGTTGTGCACTTGATGTAATTACATGACATTGTTGCAGTTGTACTACTGTGTGCATGGTATTGGTGTGGGGAATGTGAGGAATAACCATGGTTGTATGTGTAGGCCTCTTCAAAAATCATGTATTCCAACACAATTGATATGTTAAGTGGAATACACAGCTAAGCACAAATGTACATGTGAATGCCACCAGATGTACCGAAGCACAGTGAATTGACAATCTGCTAGTTGAATGTTTGTCTCACACATCATCCCCCTCTCACCACTGTCCATCAGCCAAAATATACATGCAAACCTTACTCTTTTTCTATGCTAAGGAGGGCAGTACATCTGTGCTCTCTGTACAGCTAATAACACAGAATCAATGTAGCAAGACAACATTACAGGTTGTCTATAGAGTGTCAAAGAACATGGACTTACCAGATGAGGTTGGATCCATGCTTACAAAGACATGTGTCTGGAGTGTTTCTGTCTGGGCCACGGCTGAAAATTGGCTTTGTTCCAAGCCAGACTTTCCCAGTAACAAATGCTAAATAAATAGAGGGGGACTGGTAGCATGCAAGGAAGTGTACTGGATTTTCCATATGGTGATTTGGAAATGGAGCAGCCCAAGTGCATTGTCCTGTTTGACCAGCCTTCAAGTATATTTATCTTTGATGTAAATAGAGACACCTTCACCTTTATTCCCTGCCTGTGAAGTAGCTGGATTAAATGTGTGGAAGGCATTATAACTTAGCACTGTTGGTGTGCCTCCCACGGCTTTAAACCATGTCTCAATGACCACACAGATGTCAGCATTCTCTAGAGCAAAGAGAGCTTCTAGGGAATAGAGTTTTTTTTGTTTAGACTCCTAGCATTGAGCAGTAATACCTTTAGATTTTCTTGGTTTTGATTTGCTATATCACAAGTACTTTTAGTTTGGCATTGCCTAAAAAGGCACAATGGGGGAAGACAATGTTTTAGCTAATATTCAAAAGCCTAGAGTGGAGAGGTGCAGACCATCCCTGCAACGCAGCATGGTCTGTTGACCATCTCCTTCCATGGGGACAGATATTGCATCCCCTTAGAATGACACCAGATACTAAGCTAATTATTAAATTTAGTCATCTTTTGTTTATATTGTGACATCATCCTTGGTGAAGGTAAAATTCTGCTCAATGCTAGGCTCCTACCAGCCTGAGACATATATTCCAAGAGCTCCATGATGTCCCTCTTCATATAGTCTAGGGAGATACATCTCAGGTCATTTACTCCCACATGGACTATGACTGAGTCATATTGGTAACTGGGGACAATGACCTGAGTGCCTGCGTAATGTGGTGGTCATAACCCCTGATAAGCAAATAACTGTGGCTTTCTCCTTACTCAGCCTGGTGAGAGGGATATCAATGTGCATCATGATGGATTCTCCAATTAATAGAATGTTGGATTGTGTGGTGGCTTGCTTTATGAGCTTAGAGGAAGAGGCTCCATGAGATGTAGCTCTATGTGTTGATGTGGGTGTTGTTTAGAAAGAGTGTATTTGTGGCTGCTGGGGGTAGTTGTTAAGTGTACTTCATCTAGGAGGTCTTTGTGGTTTAGGAAGGTTATAATTAAGTGCCTCAGCATATGTGGGTCAATATGTCTGCTTTGAATTGTACGTGATGGGTGCAACGTGTGTGCTACTGACAACCTTATTGACATTAGGAGTACTTTTATGTGAGAGCTTTGCCTCCAGTGACATTGTGTAAATACATCTCTCACATACCATATCAGTTTATTTGAGAATTAACTGGTTGTCAGACAATTTCAATGCCACCAAGCTGTTAACAGAGACAGTATGAAAGTTCATATCCATGGCAACAGACCATTTTTTTATTGATTAGACAGTTGGAGTGAGACTATCAATCACTGTCAGGAGTATCCAGTTTGCAACTATGGGGACAGTGCTTGTCATTGCAAACTAGTTCTTCTGTGTGCAACTAGGTATTGGAGAAATTTCAATTGTGCTTTTATAGGAAAAATGTCACTCAAGGTGCCTGAGTCTATACAGAGCACTGCCAAACACTTGAGGGGAAACTAATACACAGACCCAGAAAATTTAAAGATGAAATATTTAGGCGGATATTCTGAAGTTAGAAACAAATTGTAGAATATGAACAGTCAAAAAGCATGTGTTCAAGGGAATTGAGTATGTGACAGTTTGTATAAACTGAGATGTACTGAGTACTGTCAACTCTGAACTGTGAGTAATGGAAAAATACTGAACAAACAAGAGTCTGCCTGAAAGCAGGAAACTGTGCCTTTTATGGAAGTTTATCCGACTCTCTCTGTCTGCCTAGAGATATGATGATGTGAATTGTCTTATGTTTACGGGTAAACCTTTGATTGGGTAATTGCCCTTTATAATGATCTAATTGGTTCATTTATATATTTTTGTACTGTCAGCAATATCACCAGTATATAAGCTTGTTTATTCCTTTGTTATGGGAGTCTCCCTGGTGCTTTCCATGAGGCTCCCGCACATGTGTACTGTAGTTAATAAAAGCCAATGAAAGAGAGAAAGAACTGTGTCTGTCTTCATTCTTAAAGTAATGTATGACTTAACAATTGGTGCCGTTTACTCGGATCTGAATTAAGAGCAAGCTGCAGCAGTCGAAAGCTGAATGAAATACTGCTAAAGGGCCCACAACAGATTTTTCTGTTTCTGTAGTATTTCTTTCATTTTTCTGTCCCTGTCTGCTTTCTAAAGTTTTATGAACAAATTTTTTTTTTATTTATATCTGACAAAGTTACGATTTCTCTCCTTCAGTCATTTTATGGTAAGTGGCATGCATTTCTTTTCTGCTTTGAATGCGCAGTATGAGAGTGGGGTTAATACGGAAAATACTGGCATCATACGTATGAAAGGAGGAATGATAGTGGGGTAACAAGACATTTTTATAATGCCTTAGCTAAAACCTGTGTTAAACAGGTATAGCTTATTGAATGATAGTGAGGTAACAAGATGTTTTTATAATGCCTTAGCTAAACCTGTGTTAAACAGGTATAGCTTATTGAGTGAGAGTGGGGTAACAAGATGTTTTCATAACGCCTTAGCTAAACCTGTGTTAAACATGTATAGCTTATTGAGTGAGAGTGGGGTAACAAGATGTTTTCATAACGCCTTAGCTAAACCTGTGTTAAACATGTATAGCTTATTGAGTGATAGTGGGGTATTGAGTGAAAATGGGAGCGAGTGCGGGAAAAATAAATGAGCCAGAAAAAGGTACACCAGTTGGTTAGATGTTTTATCGGGTGTCCCGGGACAGTTGTATGTTTTTAGATCAGTGGATCGCCCTTACTAAGGATGATGGCCATCTTGCTTTTCCGGAAAATGGTAGTTTAATAACTAAATAATTAATTTTTTTAATACGAAAAAAGTTAAAGAAGAAAGGAAAAATACCAGGGTTGTGCTGGGCAGCTTTTAATGATTGGATGTGTGAGGCTAAAGAACAGGAAAAAGATGTGATCATTAGTAGTCTTAAGGATAGTCAGCAAAAGTTAAAAGAGCAGATAAAGGAACTGTGACAAACAGCTAAGAATCTAGATATAGCTAACAGTAAACATTTAAAAGAACCACACTTTAAGGGATTATATCTGGTACAAGAGTTAAATACATTACAGATACCTGAATCATCTGAAGATGATAATCCATGGTTCCCCCCACCCCCTACAGTACCTCCACTGCAATATCAGCCTTCACAACTACAGGATGGAACTGTTAGCTCCACAATACAGAGTGAAGGCCGGCGGAGGGAAGATCAAATCATTCCTGACCCCAGACAGGGAGATCAGGTGATAGGAGGTCAGTCTAGCCACCTGGCTATAGAACAACCTGACCAAATAGATACAGGCAAATCATCCCCTAGAGTAACCTGCTCTAAGGTAAAGAAACAGCACAAAAGAAAAGTGCAAATGCTTTTTGACCCTAGGTCCAGTCAGCCGAAAATACCTCAAAACAGGAAAACTGTATATTCACACAAGGGTAAATATTATAAGCCATGCCCAATTGCGATTAAGGACAAGGATGGTTACATTAGTCCAGATAAATCTCATCACAGCTTTACTTCCAATTTGAGCACAAGCTCATCAGATGAAGCAGGAGTATTTCCACTGAGGGAGGTTCCAAATTCAGCACATGCTAGAGATGTGGAACAACCGGCTACTGTAGTTGTACCTAGGGCGTGGTCGGCAGTTGATTTTCAAGCTATTACTAAATCACTTCAGTCCATTCGTAATAGCCCAGCAAAGTTTCAACATGTATTAGCCGGAAACATTTGTTTACAAAATCCTACTATAGAAGAAGTTTATTTATTTATTTAACATTTGTTGACCGGGAAAGTCCGACTAGGTTCCACTGAGCCTGTTTTCAGCGGAGGCCCCGGGAGAAATGCTCCAGATGCATGTCTTTGGAATGTGGGAGGAAACTGGAGTACCCAGAGGAAACCCACGTGAACACAGGGAGAACATGCAAACTCCACACAGAAGGCACCCCAGACAAGAATCGAACCGGAGAACCTCTTGCTGTGAGGCGACAACGTTAACCGCTGCACCACTGCGCCGCCCAAAGCTAAAGCTGTCCTCCAATATACTGTTCCAGCTGATCTGATGAAACGTATCTGGGATCATGCCAATGTCCCCACCCCAATACCAAAGCATAACACACAAGGGGAAAATGGTTTTGAATCAGTCAGACAATGAATAGTTGATGCTGTCATCGTCATACTACCACCTACCCCAAATTGGTCTAAGATTAAGTCAGTCATACAGAGAGAAGGCGAACCTATAGATGAGTACTTACAATGACTTACTGATGCCTTTGAGGCATATTCCGGATACCCAGAGCCCACCGAAGGGCCAGCACAGAGCGGGCTGTCAGCTGCTTTTGTGGATGGGTTACGCCCTCAAGTGAGAGGTAAATTAAAAGAAGTATGTTTGAATTGGCCTAGTTTGGGCCTGCATGAGTTAGTTCAGCAAGTACAATACCTATCTGACCATTTGGCTAAAGAAAAATAGGATTTACAGGAAAAATTAGTACATGCACAAATTCAAATGTGTAACACTTTTGGCCAACCTGGTCACCGAAGTAGAGGATGAGGGCGGGGAAGAGGGAGGGGTAGAGGTCAAAGT
Organism: Protopterus annectens; assembly: GCF_019279795.1. NCBI lineage: Eukaryota > Metazoa > Chordata > Ceratodontiformes > Protopteridae > Protopterus > Protopterus annectens. The sequence goes on from NC_056735.1 coordinate 1,998,377,406, forward strand.
CCAGCTACTCAAAATAAACAGAACTATCAAGGTACACAATCAACCCAACCCCAGAATCCCAGTAATCAGACTGAGTGTTTCAATTGTGGCCAGGTAGGCCATTGGAAAAATGAGTGTCCATATTTGGCTGAACAACCTGCACCATACACTGAGGCACCACAACAATGGAATTCTAACTGGATGCCAAACCCTCCTCAGCAACCACAATGAAGGTTCCCTGAACAGAAAAAACAGCAGTTGTTCCCCTTCCTTCCTGTGGATCAGGACGGGCCACATGTCATGTTACTGGTTAAAAATAAACCATATCCATTTTTGATTGATACTGGAGTGACTAAATCTATGCTAACTAGCAGAACGGCCATGAATATTTCACTTTCTAATAAAGTAACTAAAGAAGTAGGTGTCTCTGGTATACCTATTGAGTATTCTGAAACTGTCCCAGTCCCAATAATTTTGGGACCGTTGCAGGATAATCATGTGTTTTTAGCAGGACCCTCAGTGCCTTTAAATTTATTAGGAAGAGACTTGCTTTGCAAAATGGGGGCCACCATTTTTTGCACAGCTGATGGAGTTTATCTCCAAGTACCTTCAGACCAACAGGACACTACTTTAGCAGCCTTGGATGATACCATCACATTACAACCGATGTGTATTCAGTCAGATTCTAACAGAAATGAAGATTTACACTCCCTACCCTCTTATTCGTGGACAACTCATGATAATGATGTAGGATTTTTGACTACAGCTATTCCTGTAAAAATAACCCGAAAACCAGGAGCAAAGTTGCCGCGAGTACCACAGTACTCTCTGACGGCTGAGGCTATCTCTGGTATAGCCCCTGTTATTTCTGCACTAACACAGCAAGGGATAATAGTGCCCACCACAAGCCCATGTAACACTCCAATATTGCCAGTAAAGAAACCTGGTAAACAAGCTTACAGATTTGTGCAGGATTTATGGGAAGTTAACGAAGCAGTTATGCCTGTCTTCCCAATTCTGCCAAACCCAGCTACTATTTTAAGCTGTATCCCACCTACAGCTAAATGTTTTACAGTAATAGATATTTCATCAGCCTTTTTCTCCATTCCAGTACATTCTGACAGTCAATATTTGTTTGCTTTTACCTACAAAGGGCAACAGTATACTTGGACCCAATTGCCCCAGGGGTATGTAGAACCCCCAACTTTATTTTCAAGGGAAATGCATAGACAATTACAAGATTTACAACTACCGTCATGTTCAGTTCTAGTCCAGTATGTGGACGATATACTTATAGCCTCACCAGACAGTAACGTATGTAAGGAAGATTCTCTTTTAGTGTTACAATTTTTAGCTGCATGAGGATTTAAAGTAAATAAATCAAAGCTACAGTATTGTCAAGATAAAGTACAGTATTTGGGACACATTATTGAAATGGGTTTTCGCCGGATACTCCCTAACCATATCAGTTCTATTCAAAATGCACCACGTCCTGTAACCCAGAGGCAACTTAGAAGGTTCATTGGTCTAGCAGGATACTGCAGACAGTGGGTGTCTAATTTTTCAGAAATTTCCGCCCCTCTGTTGCAACTCTTGAAAAAAGACATTACAGACCCTCTACCCTGGACATCACAGCATAATGAGGCTTTTCAGGCAATCAACACAGCCTTGGTAAATCCTCCTGCCTTAGGGTTACCGGACTATTCCAAACCTTTTGTTTTCTTTTGTTGCGAATGAAATAAGACTGCTCTGGGTCTCTTAACCCAGCAATGCACTGGAGGACACAGACCAATTGCTTACTATAGCACTCAATTGGATCCGGTTGCTTCTGGTTACCCAGCTTGCTTATGGGCTGTGGCAGCTGCTGCCGTCTTGGTAGACATGGCAGCTCCACTAACCCTGGGACATGACACTGTATTAGCAGTCCCACATGCTGTTCAAGCCTTGCTTCTGAAGACTAAAACACAATATCTTTCAAATGCATGCCTTACTAAGTATGAGATAAGTTTAATGGGAAATCCTGCTTTACAAGTTAAACACTGCCCACCACTAAACCCTGCCTCTTTAATACCAACCTCAGACGAGGGCGAACCACATGATTGTGTGCTTGTGGTTAACTCTGTTCTTTCTCCTAGGTTAAATTTATATGATACTCCTTTGCAAAATCCTGATTTAGTTCTTTTCGTTGATGGATCCTGTTTAAGAACAAACTCCGGAAAATTCCAAGCTGCTTAATCAGTTTGTACGCCAACTGAAGTATTGAGATCAGCACGATTACCTACAGGCGCCACCGCGCAGGCTGCGGAATTACTGGCATTATCACATGCATGTAAATTAGCTAAAGACAAGTCTGTTACTATTTATACTGATTCCTGTTATGCCCATGGTGTTGTTCATGATTTTGGCATATTATGGAAAGAACGAGGGTTCTTAACATCCTCCGGAACACCCATTAAAAAACATTTTTATATCAATAATTTATTACAAGACTTATTGTTACCTTCTGAAATTGCTGTTTTTAAATGCGCAGCCCATCAATCCAATGACACTTTTGAAAGTAAGGGCAATAATTTTGCTGACTGGGCTGCTAAACAGGCTGCTTTCTCACAAACTGTTCAGGGTCACTTTCTGCAGCCGTTACAGTCTATGAAAACTTTTGATGAAACAGTGCTAAAAGCTTTACAGAATGAGGTTTCAGAATCAGAAAGAAGAACATGGCTGGCTCAAAATTGTTTTAAACACTCTGATTTAATTTGGCAACATCCAGATGGCAGATTGGTCTGCCCCTTATCCATGCTAAATTCCATCATTAAAGCTTATCATTTGCCAGCCCATGCTGGGGTACAAGCTTTAATAAAACAAATCCAAAGTATTGGTTTGCCCCAAAGCTTTCTGCTTCTGTACAGCACTTTGTGAGCATGTGCTCCATTTGTTTACAGTACAATATTTCCAAAGGCACAATGGCTCCCGCACAACCCTTACCAAAACCATTGGGACTATTTTGTGCTTTGCAATGGGATTTTATTGAATTACCACTTTGTGCACATTTTAAATATGTTTTAACAGTTGTTGATGTTTTTTCTGGATGGTTAGAAGCATACCCTTGTGCGGAAAATGATGCTATCTCAGTTGCTAAGAAACTTTGTTATGAATTTATACCTCGATTTGGTGTTCCTTGTTATATATATTCAGATTGTGGAACACATTTTACAGCTCAATTAATTGACTCACTGTGTACTATGTTGGGCATCACTCTAAATTTTCATTGCCCATATAGACCGCAAGCATCTGGAATCATTGAACGCATGAATCAAACACTGAAAACTAGACTAGCAAAAATTACTACTGAAACAGGCCTCACTTGGTTACAGGCCTTACCACTAGCTTTGCTCTCTATGAGAGCTCAAGTACATCCTACTAAAGGTCTTTCTCCTCATGAAATCCTAATGGGCCATCCTATGCGCATGACCATGACTCCACCACCACCCTTTTCTGAGTATGATGCGTTTGATCATGATGTTATTGTATACTGCACTTCTCTTGTTTCTTTCTTACAGTTTTATCACCACCAAGTAGCAGTGGCACAACATAACCCTGATCTTTTCACGTCTTCTGAACTACAACCAGGCGATTGGGTGTACGTCAAGTCTTTCTCCAGAAAAACAGCACTGCAACCTCATTGGAAGGGGCCCTACCTGGTTCTATTGACAACATCTTCAGCAGTACGATTACAAGGCTCACCCACCTGGATTCATATCTCACACGTTAAGAAAGTCATCCCTTCTGAAGATCAAACACCTCTACCTTTCACAGCTCCATATTCTCTACCTATTGCTTCCCGAACTCAAAGCCATACTGTCCCTGCACCTGATAATGTCTGACATTTCTCCAATCAGGACACTTCTCCATTCCAACACAATTCAACCGAAACCACCATTTCCACAAAAGTACTGTACAGCTATTTTGGTGGTTATTTTTGTTGTTCTCATATTTCTACTGTGGCCATTTCCATTTTCTGCTACAGTAACACCTCATTCCAAAAGAACTGCATGGCATCCACCATTCAATACCTACCAAGCTATAAAATATACTTATGCATCATCCCTTAATGTCTCCAATTGCTGGATCTTCACTGCCATCCCTATGGTTCATGGGGGATTGATGCTAAATATAGTTCCTTTAGGGATTGAAGAGACTTGGATGAATCTGATCTATGACACATCAAGAGTTATTTCAAAACACAAAGTAGCATTACAGTTGTCTGTCCATCAAAATGGAACTGTGTGTTTTCAAAAACTTGATAAAACCAGAGTAGGGTGGAGCCATTGTAACAAAACAGTGGTATATAACTGTACTGCATGGGGTTGTGTAACAGATTTCTCACCTATATTAAGAATTGTTAAAAACTCTATAGCTAACTTTTCCCGGAAAATAGAAATTGTCTACTGGAAAATGTTTGAAGGACGGAAGAATACTGGGAATCACTTTAAGTCTATCAATATCACCATTAAAGTAGAAAACTGTTATTTTGTGTGCGGAAGAAAAGCATATAAATGGCTACCAGAAAACTGGTCTGGCAGCTGTTTCCTGGGTTACCTAGTTCCAGCTATTCAACATGTATCTACATTACCTAAGGGGAAAATTTGGAACATTCGAGAGGTCAAGAAGCATGCCAATCCAGTAGGCCAAGTTGATGCTTCATGGATCTATCATCATGACTTAGCTCATGCTAGTACCAAAGGACTGTCCCATATGGACTTGGGTGATGATGTCATATCATGGGCTGGTATAATTCCATCATACGGAGCAGTGAAATCTATTTGGGAACTGAGAAAGTTATCTAAACTGCTTGAAATTTTGAGCAATGCTACATTTTCTGCCTTAGAACTAGTGACCGATGAACTGACTGCTATGAGAGCTGTAGTACTCCAAAACCGTATGGCCCTCGATTTCAATCTATCGGCGAAAGGAGGAACTTGTGCTTTAATCCAGGAGGAGTGCTGTATGTTTATTCCTGACAATCAGCACGAAATTAAAAGTCACCTTGAACTGATTCAGAGAATTTCCAAACTCTCAGAGGCCAAAGAGGCTGATAGCTCAACATGGGCTTGGTTGACCAACCTGTTCTCAGGTTGGGGAGGTGGACTGTTGAAGCTGATTTTGTTAATTGCAGTATTATCAATTGTTACTTTTATTGTCTTATTTCTAATCAAAGCACTGATCTTGAAATTAATGTCTTCAAAAACTGTGAAGAAAGTGCCTAGGTTTTATATGCCTGCAACTATGACTGTAGATAATGAAATGACAATGTCTCTCAATGATAAAAAGACTAGTAGCATGGTTATGCTAGATTTGTGGCAAATGTATCACATGTTAAATGATGATGCTTACACAGCATCAAATGGGGGATTGTAGAATATGAACAGTCAAAAAGCATGTGTTCAAGGGAATTGAGTATGTGACAGTTTGTATAAATTGAGATGTACTGAGTACTGTGAACTCTGAACTGTGAGTAATGGAAAAATACTGAACAAACAGGAGTCTGCCTGAAAGCAGGAAACTGTGCCTTTTATGGAAGTATATCCGACTCTCTCTGTCTGCCTAGAGATATGATGATGTGAATTGTCTTATGTTTACGGGTAAACCTTTGATTGGTTAATTGCCCTTTATAATGATCTAATTGGTTCATTTATATATTTTTGTACTGTCAGCAATATCACCAGTATATAAGCTTGTTTATTCCTTTGTTCTGGGAGTCTCCCTGGTGCTTTCCATGAGGCTCCCGCATGGGTGTACTGTAGTTAATAAAAGCCACTGAAAGAGAGAAATAACTGTATCTGTCTTCATTCTTAAAGTAATGTATGACTTAACAAAATCAAGCAGTACTTACTGAAAACAAAAAATTAGCTTGTCAAGAATGATGAAAAGAGGGTAGTCACTTGAATGGCTACTGCCTGACTACTACTAATGCTGGTCTCACCATAGACTCACTTTGTTGGGATACAATGCTCCTTTGCTTCTTCTCTCACCAGAAGCAAAATGTTAGCACCAATCCCAAGATGAGAAGCAGGCCACAGCTTGTTTAGTGACCCACAGTCTTATCCCAGATGATGCAAGGGTCTGTTTTCCTGGTAGATGTCTTGAATAGCAACCAGACCAATCAGGAAAGTTAAGCACAGACATTCACTCTCCAACCAGAGACAATCAGGAATCAATGCACTCTGCTCCTTCTCTCACCAGGACCTGAATATAAGCACAGACTCCAAGCTGTCACATATAAAGCAGTTATTAGGCTTTCTGGTGATCAGCAGTCTCCATGAAATAATGTCCCTGTACTCCTTCTCTCACCATGAGAAATCAGAAGCACTAATTTCAAGACTACTACTGAAAGGCAGAATGTGAGCTGTCCAATAACTGGTGGTCTTGCAATAGATGTTTAAAGGTAAGATAAAAAAATGGTTTATCTAAAACACTAAAGTGTACACTAAGCAGTTAGATATGAAAGTCGGTAACTGTTTTATCTAAGTGGGGAACCACCATTTTTGAAAGAGCAAGATAGATTGAAATGGGGTGGGAACATTTGTATTTGGTACTATGGAATATAGTGAGAGGGCCAATAAGTTTAAATAGTTGAAGGGGAGTGAGTTCACAACTGATACTTTTGTGCTTACTCACACCAGCCAGTGAATGAGAAAAAGAAGGAAATATATGGTCAAATTAACATAAGGAGCAGGCAACTAGAAATACAGTGATGCTTAAGAACACAACAGTAAAAGTGTAGAAGGGTAGAAACAGAATTGTGGTCTCTTTTCAATTCTTAATGTGCAGTTAAAAGCAGAATACAAGAAAAACACAGCATAAAGAAAACAAAATATAGTATACAAATTAGAAAAAGGCAATAAAGTAATAGAAAGTACAAGAAATCAAAAGAAAACCAACCTTTCCCTCACAGCTACTGTGTCAGAGTCTGGGTGAGCTTTTCCAGCAAATCACATGTGTGATTTCTTCATGCTACATCTATGTCTGTTACATCTGTTAGATGTCCTCAAGAAGGTCAACAAGGCCATGCCTGATGAGAACACTATCATCATGCAAAACTAGACCAGGCCAAGGCATTTGACACAAATCTACACTGAGGTATTACTACAACATTGTCACAAGTGGCTATAAAGGGGAGCCGTGGAGCCTGAATAGCAACTGACAGCAGCACTTTTTTGAGCTCCTTAAATTACACCAAATAACAGGAAATTAAATTACCTAATTTATTTGAAAACTAGATACAATTGTTATTATGCTACTAATCTAAAGATACACCAACTTTGGAGTTTTAATCTAAAAAAATTCCTGTCAAAATATTCTGGAGAAAATATAGCACTGAGGAAGTGAGCAATACAAAGAATTCTTACACTCTATTGAGGAAGGGTATACAACAGATGTCTTCCACTCTTCAGGATCTCTCCTTAAAAATGGATAAATTTACTGGCAAACTTGAAAGTCTGAAAGAGAACTGTCAAAATCAAACTGACATCCTAAAGTAAATTCTTCACCAATAACAACTTAAATTAACAGACATTGAAACATGGGTTTATATTATAACATCGAAGTAGCAAAACGTCGAATGTTATAATATCAAACCCAAAACAGTGAATGCTGAAAATAGCGAAGCTGCAGAACATGTAATTCTTTCCCAGGGAAAGAATTTGATGGGCTGTTTCTGCCGCTTCACTATTTTCTCCACGGTGGTGCAAAGGTTGTGGACCGGGTTAAGGTAAGTGTGTGAATGGACCAGGTTAAGGTGGGTGTGGGAATAGAATAGTTAGGGACCTTAGGGTTAGGGAGCGGGTAAGGTGAGTGTGCGATTGTTACGGACCTTAGGGTTAGGGAGCAGGTAAGGTGAGTGTGTGATAGTTACGGACCTTAGGGTTAGGGTTTGGGTTAAGGTAAGTGGATAGATAGTAGTGTATGTACGGTTTAGTGTAGGGTTAGAAGTAGGATTTTAAGTGTATATGTGTGGATTACTTTTTTTGGTGTGCTTGTGTTGTGTGTGTGTTTCTCGGAACAGCAATTTATTTTTCCCTGGGAAAAATTTTGCTGTTCTGATCTTTCGATTATATCACATTTCGACATTCCAAGTTTGAGCTTATAGTGTTCGATGTTTTGGGATTTCGATTATGTGATATACACCCGAAACATCACTTACTGATATTGATGGAAGACTCAGAGAAGAAGAGACTCAAGTTGAATTTCGTACTCAACAAAACAACTGGTTAACTAACAAACTCAATGATCTGGAAAACAGAGAAAGATAAACTAATATAAGAATTGTTGGTCCTCCTGAAAATGTTGAAGGAGAAAACATAATTTTATTCTTAAACAACTGGGTCCCAGAAATTCTTGACTTAAAGGAGGGCTTATCTACAGCTATCAAGAGTGCCCATAGAGCAACAGGGAAACCTATATCTTCTTCAGCTTCTGCATCTCCCAGCTCCATAGTTATTACATTTTTATCATATCTGGATAAAGACCTTATTCTCAAATCAGATTGGAGGAACAACCCAATAATCTATAAGAAACAAAAGATAATATTTGACAATGACTACTCCTCAAGAGTACTGAAGCAGAGGAAGAAAACCTAGCCATTAGTAAGATTGCTAAAGCAAAATAAAATTAAAACTCATATCATATATCCAGCAAAAATTAAAAATGTTCATTCAAATGATATAAAAACTTTCAATACCATTGAAGAAACCATCTCCTTCATTAAGCACAACAATATAATTCCCATTCCTGAAGAAATGGACTGGGCAAGTTCTTCCACATTAAAAAGATCTCCTGAGAAAAACAGCTGGTCAGAAGCAGGGAAAAAGAAAACTGAGATTAAATGTCACATTACTTTTAAATCTCTTAAAGCATCTACTAAACTCTGAGTTTTAATCACCTGAGCAAAGGGACAAAAATAAATAAATAAAAGGAAAGTAGGTATTTCATATGATCTTCTTTTATCATATAGCATAACATATGATTTACTGATATCTTGTTATCTGCATTTAGTTATTTATTGCATCTAGTTGATTAAATCACTAATAGGAATTGAAGGCTATGTTTACTGCAGTAAAGTTTTAATGTATATATTATTCAAATTACATGAATTTATAAGTATTTCTGAAGTGCTGTTTTAAATTGGTTGTGTTTGTTTACTTCTTAATTAGGTGTTTTCTTTAAGGTTTCTTTTGAGGCTCATAACCTTCTTTGTAATGAGTATTGATTTTCTAACTGAAAAATGCCTATTTCTTTGCTTTTTAATGGTTGTTCAGTTGAATCTCTCACACAAACTGTTCTCTCGCTTCTCAAGCGCATACACACACTCGAGCTTCATATACTCATCATTTAGTTAACAGCAATCCCTCCATTAGCCCCCTCATTATAAACATTATCACGCTCAAATAGTAAGTTAAAAAAGTACAGTTCCACTTCCTTTATTATTTTATAGCTGCTCATTCTCTGTGATTAAATTCTCAGCACCTCCTGCAACAAATTGAAAGTCCATTATATATTTACCTTGTTCGCATCAGTTACTAATCCTTTTTCACTCTAAAATTCTTTATATTTCACTATTTTCTTGTTTCTTTTATATTTCCTGGTTCAGAAAACTAGATTAAACAGTGCAAAGCTGCCTTGCATCACACAGCTACATGCTACGCAGTTTACACTACTGATCTTTTAATGTACCTTTCATATATTTGGCATCTCTTATCTTTTCACCTGCTTTGAAAACAGCAGCATATCCATTAGTCAGTGCTGTACAGAAGTTTTTATAAGAGCTACAGTTCCATGTTGGTAGTTCCTACTTTCATTCTCATCTATCTGGCACTTCTGAGACTGTAAAATATTTCATGATAGCAGGACAGTATGGCCAAAAAATTAGGAGTTCAAAATATCAAATCATTTACTGCATTCTTTTAACTAACATATTACATGGACATCACTTGTTTGCTTCTTGCAATGAGCCTGTGATAAAAAAACATTTCAGACTGGGAAGCCAATACAATCAGTATATTATAATCTACTTTTGTATAAGAAAAAAGCATATTAATATGCATTTGCACATAATATGCAATTAGAATTATCCTTGCAATTTCATCTTAGCGCTTCAAATGCTGATGATCTCTTCACCTTATAATAACTAATCTGTCATGCTTCTACTTATGTACTTTGCAATTTACCTTGAGGTCTGCTCAGCTTCCAGTCTCTCCTTTCTCTGCCTGTTACTCACCTAACTTTCCTTTCTCGATTACTGTAAATGTTAATATATGTCTGTACTGAAATGCATCTAGAGAAACTATGTGAACTCTGACCAATGAACAATGATGTTAAAATATTCAAAACAGCTGAGTTTAGATGTGTGAGTACTACACAATATTAAGAAGTTTTTTATTGTTTTTGTATGTGTCTTGCCTTTTGTTTAGGTCATGACTGAAAAAGAATATCCAGATTAGTCTACTTATCTTGCTAAGAATATTTTTAGAAGTATAACTTTTATGTTTCTTCTCAAAAAGGTTATAACTGGAAATATGAAACAGCTTTTTCTCATGTCCATGTTTTAAAATCATTGAGGGATTCTGAGGATTTTATGTGTATTGAAATTGTCATGCACTGTTTATATATGTGAAATAAATACATGCATTTATTATAGTGTTCATTAGATTCTCAGCTACATAACAACTGTGAATTTTGTGCTTACATGTATACTATCTCTATTCTTTTTACATATCTATATTGTAAGCCCTTTGAATATTTTTTCTTCTTTCCTTATAATATGGGACACAGTGCACTCACTTTTGAATATTGCTTTAGCACTATAGATTCTAGTTATTGCAATAGGAAGTTAATGTGTCAGTCATTAGATTAAAATAGCACACAAAACAGGCTATACATACTAGTAATTAAATAGCACTCTTACTACATATTATGTATGATATGGCTATCGGCCAATCTTTTCTTCTGATTATAGATACATAGGAGGTTACTAGGTAAATAACCCTGAGGTTCTTATAAGCCTAGTCATGCCAAGATATCATTACAGTTTTAACCATATTACCTCTTAGTTATTTCAATTGACCAGAGATAAATGGGTGTTATTTACATAATGAGTCTAAGGTCAGCACTAACTATCTCTCTCCATAAGGGACTTGGGCACCACCCTGGGGTGAATTTAAGGTCTTTCATTCAATTGTCTGGGTGGTGCTTAGATGTGGTCGGAGGGGAGTTTTGCTTGATGTGAATTGGAAATTGACTCCAAAGAATTCTATGGGAGACATATCTGTCTCTGCAGCATATTCTATTTATGTCACAGGTCGGTTTGGGAATTTTGGAGTGAATGACTCTTGCCTTATTTGATTGGTGGATATGCGGCATTTCCTTTGGGGCATAGTTGGAGTCTGCTCTATAGCTGTATTGCAGACATTGATTTGTACATTGCTTTATTTCTTACATTATATTTCTATGAAGTAGTTTAGTTTGGTTGTTAATAATAACACAGTTTTTATTGATACTATACTGTCACTAAGCATTTTTTCCTATAAACTTTCTTCCCAGTTATCACATATGACTTTTCTATGTGCTAAACAAATGAAAGTAATTTAAATTGGAAGTGTTACAACTGATTTTGCTTGACATTTGTTTGTTTTTTTACTTGCTTGTCATGGTTCAGATAAGACTTAATAAGGGTATAAAGCTGATGTGGCACTATTACTATAACACAATAGAAGTGTCATTTATTGCAACATAAATATATATTACAGATAACCCTTTTGGGGTTAAAAAAATGAGACTAAACCATGATGCGTTTCTTCTACATTAAAGTTATTGTGTTACTTTTTCACACGCTGTGTATTAGGACTTTCCCAATGAACATACATTTAAAATTGAACAATAAGAGGAAGCTTGTTGAAACAAAGTTACTAAGTTAAGTATTAAAGTTATTTTACTAGTATTTATATATACATGTGTAGAAAAATTATTGTAATGGTCTACTAGGGGCAGTTCAAACGTTAAAATCTTTTTTTTTTTAAAACTAGTTAATAAAGTTCTTCTGTTTAACAGCTCTTTTCAAATTTTATATTAATAATTTCTAAGCAATAATTAATTTTAAGGTTCAATGTCATAATGCATTTAATAGTTTAACATACATGTTTTGTGTGACCTAAATCTTGTTTATAGTATTCTGCATTCCCTTTCATGGTTTTTCTATTATATAAAACAGTTAGTTTGTTATTATATATAGAGCTATATACCCGAGTTCCATTTTTTATGCTTCTGCATAAGGAAAATTGGATTTTAATCAATTTCTTCTATTATAAATTGAAGTTCAGTTAATCTATTTTGTTTAATTTCTCCTGTATTTATATTGGAGCTCAAACATTCATTGTTTGATTTGCTTATTGGTTTGATGGATATTCTGATAGAGCAAGTAACATCTATCAGATTAGGGGTGACCTTCACTCCATGTTTGGAAATGTTTTTTAAGATCTTTTTATTTCTTAAGGAATATGCATTTAGTTATGTTTTCTTTTTCTTTTTATAAGTCTGACCTAAGATAAACTTCCTTTACTTTATCAGCATTGAAAGAACTCTCATATTATCAAAAGCATTTTTTATAAAAATTATTAACAACTCTACTCAACATTCAGTTTTGAATTCATGTTATTACTTAAACTTCTTTTAAATCTAACTCTCTAAATGGAATTAACTTTACTTTCTCTAAATGCTAATGGATTAAATAACCCAAGCAAAAGAGCTAATATTTTAAAATATTTTAAAATGAATAGGGTCCAAGTAATATTTTTATAGGAGTCCCATTTCAAGACTAATGATAAATTCATTTGGAATCCCACAGAAATGCTGTCTCACTCATTATACAAAAAAAAAAAAAAAAACTAGAGGATCTATGCTATTATGGAAAAAAATGTATTTCTATGCCTCAAATCATATTTAATCATGAAGATAAGGAGATTCTGCTTTCTATAGTAATAATAAACTACAATAATATAATTTGGACTCTAGCGAATAACTACTGGTTTCCAGGTATAGGGATGGCAACAGTGAAGAAACACATAGAACCAATCAATAAAGTTCAAACAGGGATTCTGATTTTAGGTGGTGACTTTAATTGCATTGTAGATAACTCTGAGACCACAAGCAGTAGACCCTTTCATATTTCCTCAATAGGGAAAGCTCTTAAAAATTGGACAGGTATCTTAAATCTAATTGATATCTTTACTTGTAAGGATAATATATCTCTTTCATACTCTCATAGAGACTTTAGATTCAATACTCAAACTAGAATCGACAAAATATACATATCCCAAGACTTAAACTAAAAAGTAAGTAAATTTATAATTTCTCCATGTCCTCTTTCTGATTATAATCCTCTTATCCTAAAGTTAGATTTTGTTTTCAAAAGACTTAATATAGCAACTAGAATTCCTGCCTACATTACCAATTTAAAGCAATTTAAACCTTGGTTACATTCTGAAATAAAATATTTCCTAGAAACCAATCATTCAGAGAACACAAGTTCAGTAATATTATGGGACGCACTAAAGGCCTTTTTATATGGCAAAATTATTTCATGGTATAAAAATAAAACAAAAGTATGGGAATCAGAATTACAAAATATACAAAAACAATTACTTGATATAAATATAGATAATTCCATTGATACACCAACTAAGAAAACAAGAATAGATCAATTAAACAAAAATATAATGAAATGTTAACACACAAGACAGCTCTAACTTTAGAAAAACTAAAAATCAACTCATATTCAATGTCACCAAAACACATGCATAACTTATCTATGAGGGTTAAAAAACAATCAACTGGTAACAGTATTACAAATATTTTGCATGAAGGTAAAACAGTAAAGCAGTGTCTGATATTAGTGACATTCTCGGTGCCTTTAAACATCATTATTCTGATCTTCAAACATGTGATGCTCTGAATACAAATACAATAGATATAGATATAAAATTATTCAACATAAATAAATTACACAAAAATATAAAATTTGATTTACAGCAACAAATTTCATTAAAAGAAATGGTAGATAAAATCAAACAAATCAAAAATAATAAAGCTCCCGGAATAGATGGAATCATAAATGAAATGTATAAATTGCTTCCATCTCCAGCTCTAACTTTATTTCATAACGCTCTGAATGTAGTTCATTCCCAGTATTTAATTCCTCCTTCATGAAGATATTGTTAATTACTCCTACTCTAAAGTAAATAAGAATTCCATATTATGCAGTTCATATAGACCTATATCTCTTCTCAACAACAATTATAAAATCTTTACATCCATTTTAGTAAATAGGATTAAGAAATCCTTAACAAATATAAGTCATGAAGATCAAACAGGCTTTACTTACAATAGACAAACACATGACAATATTCAAAGAATTCTTACTCTAATAAATATTATTAACAGGGATAAACAAGAAGCACTTTTAATTGCTCTCGACATTGAAAAAGCATTTGACACATTACAATGGGACTTTCTTTTCAAATCACTTGAAATCTTTAACTCCCCCTCTCAATTTATACACTTGATAAAAAGTCTATATAGTAACAACCTTTCTTATGTAAAACTTAGTCCATTCACTTTGGAGGCTATAAAAATCACTAAAGGAACTAAACAAGGTTGCCCTATGTCTCCTTTATTATTTGCTTTAGCCATTTAAATATTTGCAATTACTATCCGTCATTCATCAAAAATAATTGGTATTGAGATACATAGTCATTTCACTTCCAAAATTATGCTTTTTGCTGATGCCATTCTTTTAACTTTAAGACCCTCAGAAGAATCTCTTCAAGAATTTGATTTACTAGCTACAATTTTTTTCTTAGTTCAGGTCTAAAAATAAGTAATAAAAATCCAGATATATGATATTAAATAAAAATCATAAGACACTTTTTAATACAAATAACATAATTGGCACATTAGTACCAACCATAAATTATCTAGGAATAACCTTATGTGATAACATAGATATGACCCTAACTACAAACTATACAAATATATTATCTTCTATAAAATTACAAATAGAAAAATGGAACAAATTGTTTTTTTAAATTTGAAGACAGACTACAGCTAATAAAGATGATCCTACTTCCAAAGATCAATTATATTGCTCAAGCCATTCCCATGCCTCCAAGCAAAATGATATTGAATGACTTTAATATAATCTTATTAAAATTTTTGTAGTTTCCACAAAGAAATAGAGTAGCTCTTTATCATCATATTAGACATTGGGAACTGGGAGGAATACATTGTCCAGATATTGAATCATATATTAAAGCCTCCATTCTCAAAACAGTCATTAACTGGAAAGATCCCAATTTCTCTTCTGCCTGGAAATCTCTTCATGCAGTCATATTCCTAAACAAAAATAAATTAGCTAGTAACCTCTTGGCAGATAATCCAAATGTCAATCTATGGTATATACTAAGCATCAATTTACAATATAATATCACAAAGCCTACTAAAGTAAACTTAATAAATCATATTTCTAACATTTTCAGAATATTTATTAATTCAAACTTAGATGTAAAACTTTGGTGGGAACTATTAATTCCTTTCAGAATCTCTAAAAATTATACCAATAGATTATACAAAAGATTATTTCAAGACTGGGAAGTAAAACATTTCTTTTGCTGGCTTCAATGCATAACAAAATGTAACAGTATTACAGACGCATGAAATAAGAAATATTTATAACATCTCAGACACTGATTGGATTTTCTTACATAGCATTTTACCATGCTCAAGATTTATGTAGAATAATAAATAATTCTTCATTTAAAACTATTCCTAAGCTGATATTTTGTTCACAGGATTTGATTTATAGTAATCAGAATTGGCCTAACTTAATTTACTAATCTTTATAAAATCCTAATAAACAACAAAACTATACCTAAACAAAAATTTTGGAACTTTATTGATAAAGGTCAAATATTAAATTTATCTTCAGAAGTCAAATCAAATATTTTATATTCTGTGAAACTAACTTCTAATCTTTAAATGTGGAAAATATTCACATGGAAATTTTTGTACAGAGCTTTCTATACTCCCAACAAAGTTGCTAAAATACAATAAGCCAGTACTATTATTTGTTGGAGATGTTCTTTGATATGCTCAGCTGATTGGGAACATTTTATTTATGATTGTATAAAAATTAACAATTACTGGATAGATATTAGTAAATTTTGTCAAGCTTTATTTTCAGACTCATTTGTTTTATCTAAAACTCTAATTCTCTTGAATGTAAATGTTATGAATAACATGAAGAATTTCAATTTCTACCTCTTTTTGACAATTTTAGCCGTAGCAAGGAAACATTTAACCAGAAAATGGAAATCAGTTCATCCATCTACCATTGAAGACTTCCTGTTGTTATTGGAAGAATCAGCATCTACAGAAATAAAAGTTAAAAAATCAAGAATCTTCCCCAGGAAATAGTCTAATAATCCTTGTATCAAAGTTTCTGGTTTAATTGAAACTCTTAAATTATCTTATTCTCTATAATTCTGATTGAATCTTTTGATTGAGTGTTTTGATTTATTGTTTTGGTAAATGGAAGTTTCATTATTTCTTTGCTGATGGAAAATTTTCATTTTAGGCCAAATGTAAATGATGTATATAGTTATTTAACAAAAATATATATTAGAATGATTGTATTTTTATATATGTTTAAATTCAATAAAAATTTTGAGGAAAAAAACAAGTGGCTATTAACATCTATATCACCAAGTGGGTAGACCAATGGATCACAAATGTGACATCTAAATATGTTGAATTTTGTGAAGTTACCTATATCTAGAGTTCATTTATCAGGTCTGTACCTCATAGTTGTGTGGTAGGCCCTTTTCTGTCCATTACTTAAGTCCCAGATGTCAAGATTGACTTACACATTCTGTGTTCAAACAGCTGTCTGGGGGACTGCAGATTATGTATACTCACTGAATCCAGCTGTGATATAAGTATAATACAGACAGTATTAACATGCACAAAATATTGCTGCCACAGCCATGAAGCACATGAGATGAAACAAAATCAAGGGGGGATTTGTTACATTATAAAAGTAAACACACAACCCACTGATAATGTAGACAGTACACCCCTTTCAGCAGACAAAGTGGTATGTGGCCTGTGTACCGAAGAAGACGGTTATGTGGAATATCCACCAGCATGTGTTTGCCCACAGTGGTGACTGCTCCCTTGTAAGTAACACAACTGCTGAGTATTTCCAGAACATTCACATCAACAGTCATTATACTTCCACAGTTACCAGGCTTCATTGTTCTAATAGCTGAGAACAATACACCCTTTTTCACATACTTCCCTACATATCTTCCAGGAATGCGTAACTCAAGTGTATCACATTTGCCACAGTGAGCTCCTACACATTTTTTGACCATACCTAAGTATTTTTTTTTGTTGCATAAACATTACTGTCTGATGGTGCAGAACCCCCATCAAGGTATTATAACAGATGCATGTGTGATACCTGTTCCGGTGATGCATGCTGTACATACATAGCTGTCTGACAACACTGATGGCATGGGTCACATTCGTGACAGTGTGGATTGTGCCATACATATGCCATGCATGCCTATCAAGTAGCCTAAATTGATTATAATCTCACATAGAGGTATAGCAGTGTCCCTCTAAACACCTCCAGCAGATGTTACAGTTTCAGGATGGTGTTCTTGATTACCCTCATAGATTGCTGATAACTCATAATAGTTGTACAAGTATGTTCATGCAGAAGCATCAATGATCACTCACAATCAAGTATGTTATGTCAGAGAAATGGGATTACTGTTGGTATTTATTTATTTTTATTTTTACATTTATTTTTACATTTGTTGACCGGGCTAGTCTAGCTGGATATATGTCCATTTTCAGTAGAGGCCCGGGGAGAAAAGCTCCAAGCACGAACAGTGACAAAATAAAATTATACAAGGACATGATAAAAGCACAATACAGAGGCAGCATTGTTCAACAGAACACTAAAAATTATAGACTATGAAAAAATTTAGTAAAAGTTATACTAAACAATATATCAAACACACTAGAAGCTATGAGCACAACTCAGTTAAGAAAGAAAGAAGTTATATTTGATCGTCATGTTGAGAAGAAAAGAGTAATAATTAGTTTTGGAGGCATAGGTTAGAGGAATAGAGCAGGAAGGGGAAAAGGATATCAGTCTGGGTTAGCACATGGACAAAGCCAATGAGTTTTCAGATGCTCTTTAAGATGTTTTTTAAAGAGGGAAGTTAAAGCAAGGGTTAATAATTCAGAGGGAAGCTGATTCCAGTTTTTACCTGCAGTGTTTGAGAAAAGTGAATCACCAGCTTTGTTGTTAGATTTAAAAAAGGAAACTAGAAGTTTATTAGCTGAGTGAAATGTAGCTAGATTTTTATATGGTGTAATTAGATTAGTGAGGATAGGGGTGTTATTAGGGTGGTATAGTATCTTTTGAGTGATGAGTAGTTGTTGACAGAGTATGTGGTTTTGCAATTCTAGCCATTTGAGTTGTTTGAGGTTTCTGCAGTGGTAAGTTTTAAAGGGGGAACATGTGACAAATCTAGTTATGCTATTATAACAGGTAGAGAGTTTAGAGAGGTTATTTTGGGATAGGTTGGTATATATAACAGAGGCATAGAAAAGGGTGGAAATGAGGTGGGTCTGGGAACAGTTTTCCTTGCAGAAGGGGTAAGGAAGGGTTTAATTCTATAGAGGGTACCAAGTTTTTTGTTAACAGACTTTATGGTGGAGTTGATGTGGTCATCATAGCTAAGTCAATTATCAATTGTTGCACCTAGTAGGCGGGTTGTAGTATTTGGGGTTATGTTGGTGCCATTGTTAGAGGTTATAGAGAAGAATGGACTAGGTAATTTATGAGTTGGAGTAAAAATTAGTAGTTTAGTTTTTTTGGGGTTGAGGGGGAGGCAGTGTTGCATAAAGTTTTCAACATTATGAAAAACGGTTTGGGTGAGGGAGTGGAGAGAGGCTATATTCTTGGCTGTACAGATTAAGATGGAGTCGTCTGCATATTGAATGCAGATGGCTTGAGGTATATTCATGTGTAAATTGTTGATAAATAAGGAAAAGAGTGGGGGACCTAAGATGGAGCCTTGGAGTACTCCAATATTTACTGGGAGTAGTGAAGACAGATTGTTATGCCAAAGCACTGCTTGCTGTCTATTTTCCAAATAAGACCTGAACCATTGTATAGCATGAGGGTCAAGAGAATGGGCTTTTCGTTTCTCTAGAAGTAAGTTATGGTTGACCATATTAAAGGCTTTTGGCAGGTCAATAAATAGTGCAGAGGAAAAAGAGTTGTTCTTTTATTTGTTTATAGAGTCGGTAAAGGATAAGAATGCAGTCAATGTGCTATGGAATGGTCTAAAGCCATGTTGACTGTTTGATAGTAGATTATTTTGTAGTAAGTGGTTAAGTAGTTGTTTGTGAATACATTTTTCCATTATCTTAGCTAATGGGGAGAGTAAAGCAATTGGGAGAAAGTTAGAAAGCTCTTTAGAAGGTCCACCTTTATGTAGAGGGATGATGCGGTATACTTTCCATAAAGTAGGGATTTTGCCTTCTGAGATAGTTCTGTTAATAAGGATAGAGAGGGGGAAGTCTATGACTTTTGCAGCAATTTGGAGGTATTCAGATGGGAGATGGTCAGCAGAAGGTGTGCAAGGTTTCAATTTTTTAAGTAGCTTACAGATGAGAGATGTAGGTACAGGTTGGATTTGAAAGGTAGGAGATGAGGTTATGGAGTTCTTTAGTGGGGAAGCAGTGAAGGGTGGTAAGGAATTGGCTAGGGTTTGAATGGCTTCTGTGAAGTAGCAATTAAAGGCATCAGGGATTTGGTTGGAGTTTTTAATGTTGAAACTAGCTGGGTCAGGAGTAGTAGGGTGACCTGGCTGAAGAAGTTTGTTTATTCCTGACCAAAATTTTTGAGGTGTTTGATGACTGGTTTGTTGTAGGTGAAGGTAGTAGTCTTTTTTGTCTCTAAGAATATCCTTTTTGGTGGCATTTCTTAGCTGTTTAAAAAGGAGGTGACCTGATGGACATTTGGTAGCTCTCCATTTAGCCCAAATTTTATTTGTGAGGAGTATCTTTTGCCTAGTTTGTTTTGTGAGCCATGGTGCAGGTTTGGTTCTTATTCTAGTGGAGTGATATGGTTCATGGTAGTCAAGGATTTTAAGAAAGTTAGTATTAAAGTAGGTGACAGCCTCATCAAGTTCAAGATGGGTTAGTGGTGACCAGTCACATGCTTGTAATTCATTTTGGAAGTTGTCTGGATTGAAGAATTTTTTTAAGTGGGAGGTTTTGATATTGTGAGTATTTGGAATGTGGATTTTTTGTCTAATGATATAGGTAAGCATATGGTCACTGATATCGTCAGGAAGGGTTCCTGGAGTGTAAGTTTCATGGTAGCTATTAATAAGGATCCAGTCTAGAGTGGTTTCTTTACTGCTAGGTTTATTGGATTCTAGTTGGAGTTGTTATTAACTGTGAGAATCCGAAGACTTTCATGTGGTTGGTAGGGTTAGAAGAACTGCAAGTGGACCAGTTGATGTTGAAGTCACCTAGCACAATTGTCTCTTGGGGTAGTTGGGTGGAGAGGTTACTAAGTAGGTTTTCTAGAGTATTGGTATTATTATTACCTGGGGGGAGATATATACAAATTAGATAGATTTGGAGTTATTAATTAGGAGTTTGATAGATAGGTGTTCAGATTTGGTATCTAATAATTGAGGTATGTTAACGGGTGAAATTTGGAGGTTAGATTTATACAGAAAATAAAAATAAAAATAAATAAATAAAATCCCCCCTTGATTTTGTTTCATCTCATGTGCTTCATGGCTGTGGCAGCAATATTTTGTGTGTGTTAATACTGTCTGTGTTATACTAATATCACAGCTGGATTCAGTGAGTGTACATAATCAGGATGGATCTAACCCCTGTTGTATTGTTATGATTTTGCCCATGATTGTGTGTTCTTCTGTTTACTGTTGTCCATGAACCTGCAACTATGTGTCCCACTTGGATGAGTCCTCTACTGATATTACAGTCATGTTCAGGCAACTCGTTTTCCATGGCATCACAGGATGCACCTAACGCCTATTGTATATAACATCCTTGATATATGTCCTCTCCATTGTTCATGTTATGATGCTTATATCACAAAGAAATCTTCTCCATTAATAAGTCACCTTGTGTGGCAGTCACATAATATACATTCACTGTGCAGTCTTAATTAATGTTCTTGCTACAACTGTCTTCACTGACATGCCCTTATCTGCTGTACTTTGACATATTTCATGGGTTCTGTTTACCTGTGTTCTTTCCTACAATTCATCTGTGTGTCCATATTCAATACACATACTTCCCATGACTGTTTATTTTTATTGGCAGCCTACATACCTTTACAGAACATTTACACATCTTTTGTTCACTATGCTTGCCAAAAGTTTTCACAATAGTCTGTACTGTTTACACATTCCTATAAAGTGTTAGAAGTATATACAGTGCTTTATAACACTGGTAATCTTTTTCACAAACCTCACAAACACACAGACCTAGTTTGCCCGTAGGTAAACAGGTTTACATGTCTGCTGCTGTCCGTGTTGCTTTACACAGCTTCCTGGCCAGCAACACTGTTTCTAATCACAAAACCACACTTGTTTATGTTTAAACATGCCCCAGGATTCAGCAAACTCTGCATGACATGCAGGAATAGTGCAAGAGCTGCTGCAGGAAATATGGCTGTAGTACGATCCAGGAATAAGCTCCTGGGACTTGCACGAGCACTCCTGCACTATTCCTGCATGGACACAGCCCCTGTATGCTAATTACCTCATTTGCTGGTGAAAACCATGCAAATGAGATGAATTAGCTATACAGGAAGCAGGAAGACATCCGTGCAGGAATAGTGTAGACTGCAGAAATGTATTCAGCCAGTAACTGAATACATTTCTGCAAACTACAAAGCAGAGGCTTAACAGCTCATAAAAACACATGTATTAGAAGGGTTAGGCATACCAAAGGCAAAATATATGGTCATAGGCATGAAAATTTGTTTCACAATTAAAAAAATTAACTTTTCCTTTTGGCCAATTTTGGACGCTTAAGCGCAGGGCTGTGGTGCACAATGGAATCGGCCCTAAAATAAAAAAAAAAGTTGGAAAAAAGCTTTTAAACCAAAATCATTATTCTGACATACTAGTCAATGGCATGCATAACACAACAAGGCAATGGAATAGTGGTTGCTAAGGGGGAAGGCTGAGTGTAGGGTTTGTAACCATGCATTAGCAGTCAATCCTATGCAAATGAGGGCAATGATACTGAATCACAGATTTCCCCTCAGTGCTAACTTGCACCCAACCGTGTAGATGCATTAAGACCATGGTGTAAGCCTAAGAGCTAGGTGACTTCATAAGGGGGTGTGTCATGCATGCTGTAAGCTTATTGGAGCCCTCTGGCCCATGTTTGCGCTTAGCTAAGCACAGCTATGGCAGGGGGGTGTGTCTAAGGCTGTATTGTCTTCCACTAAGAAATGCAGAGTGTGATTGTGTCCAAGGAGGGCCAGTTTCTTCTAAAGGGTGTTTACATTGCCTAAATGGGTGTGCGTGGCAGAAAAAAAAACAGGAAATAGCAGCTCCATTCACATCTGAGCACTGGGCTTGCATGGCACACCTTGGGCTTAAACAGGAAGGCAATGGGAAGGTAAAATAGCAGTAAGAAGGTAGTCAAGGAGAACTAACATGGCTGGCAGGTAAAATATATCAGAACCAGCCAGTTGCACAAGCAGCAGCCCAGCCCAGCACACTACTATAAACTATGCAAACACCTTTCCCTCTGTTTTTTCCACAAAATCTACACCACTGGTGTACACAAATGGGGAAATTTTACACAGTAAAAGCAACAAAATGATAGTGGCTGCTTTCGCTCTCATAAATCAACATGTGGAAGAGGCTAAGGGTGGTGAGGTTGACAGTCCTGATGACCAACCCACAGTGAGGAGAAGGAAAAGAGTGTACAGAACCAGGGTAACCTACCAGGGGCTACATGAGCTGGAGATAGTGGAGCACTATAGGGTGGACAGGGACCTCCTACAGCAAATTGTTGAGCTGTGCCGGCCATGCCTCACACACAAAACCAACAGAGGGGAACCAATCCCAGTGGATACCAAGGTATGTGTAGGCTTAAGAATGCTAGCCACAGGTACCTTACAAAGGCCAACTGGGGATATCAGGGGGATCTCATAGGTATCAGCATCCAGTGTACTCCACCAGTTCCTGGATGCCATGTCAGCACATGTCAATGAGCACATATATTTCCACAAAACCAGTGAGGCATTGACCAGCAATATGTGTCTCTTCCACCAAATAGCAGAATACACTGAGGGAGTGGGTGCTATAGACTGCACATACATACACATCAAAGCACCACCTGGTGAGCTGTGTAGAGTCTACATAAACTGCAAGGCCTTCCCCTCCATCAACTGCCAGGTCATGTGCGATGCCCAGGGCATTATATTGAATGTGTGTGCTGGCAGCCCTGGAAGCTATCACAACTCCCAAATGTGGCATATGATGCAGCTGTACCAGAGATTTACCAATGGGGACATCCCATATGGCCACCTAGTGGGGGATGCTGGTTATGCACTGGAGCCGTGGCTGATGACACCCATCAGAAAGGCACACGCACCTGAGCAAGAACTCCATAATGAGGCACACTCACAGACCAGAATAATAACAGAGAGTGTGTTTGGGATGCTCAAGTCACATTTCCGGTGCCTGGATATATCTGGTGGAGCCTTGCAGTACTCGTCAGCTACTTGTACCCAAATTGTCATTGTATGTGCCATGCTACAAAAAATGATCCTGCATAAACAGCTGTAGCAGGAACAGCATGGGGAAGGGCCACACATCCCCCCACCATTCCCAAGGTCTGCACAGGCACAGAGTGACTTGGAGGAGGAACAACCTGAGCCTGCCCCTGTAGGCAGAAGGCATGCCCAGTATGCCCAGGCCTTGGCAAAGAGGTAAAGCATAGAACATACACTGACACGGTAGGAACCCAGGGAATGACAGCTCTCTCTGACTCACACATACAGTAAAAGGGATGCCAAACATGACACTACCTGTGCTTAACCATTTATAGGGAGTGTACTATGTGCATCTGACATAGTCAGTCCTCCAGCACCATCCTAAATACTATCGCAGCCACAAGGTAAGTCACTCTCACTATCAATTGCTGAATGTAGTAGTATTTTCTGCTACTTGTATCTATGGTATGGATATGAGCATGTAAGGGAATCGGGTGGCTGAATGGGATGGCAGCAGATAGTAGACACCTATATCGGCAGCATGAAATCCATAACAAATTCTGGTGTCAACATAGTAGGCAGTACTAGACAAGGTGTCAAAACCCATGTGGTGGGCCAAATGTGTGTCCATAGTACACACACACATGCATGTCAGTGAGACTCACATACACAACAACAGTCTCAGCCAACAGGACAGGTGTAGACAAACACAAACAAAGGCTGTGCTAAGGCCACAGATTGATGGCTATGGAGAACAGCCCCCCACCCCCCCTCCAGACCTACACAGACAGACTACAACAGGTTAGGCAGTGGGATGTTAGTTCTGAAGGGTCAGAAGTCTGAAACTGAAATGTAAGTTAATAAAACCTAAGAACTGTAATACACTGATATGCCTCTAGTCTGCATGATAGGCCAGAATACAGAATGAAATGGAAGCCAACAGAGTACCTGAAATACCAGTACAGTCATAGCAAATGTTTACAGTTGTCAGTAAGCCCCTCCCTACAATCCTATGTAGAAATGTAGTAACGTGTATGTGTGGGTATAATAACAGTGGAGCACAGATTACCTGAGCTGGCCAAATTAGCAGCATAGATTGTTGCATGTGTACAATATGCAGGGCTCTGTGTGTTAGGTTGTTCTGTGTTGTATATTGTCTGAAAGTGGTCAGCATGTAGGCATGGAGGGTTTTCTCCCGGTGGCCATTGGCCAGTACTGTTGATGACAGGGCCAAGTTCTCACAACAGCAGTGCCAAACATAATGCATCCCACCAAGACACAATCCATCAGTAATCCCTACAAATTGTTTGGATGTAATATCTGTAACCATCTGAAAGATGGACATGGCATGAATGTTGGCCCAGACATACGAACAGTACACAGGTGGAAGTACCCTAGACAGAGAGTGTATAAAATGGTACCATCAAATGGTCACACTTTTGGATTTGTACATACAGGTTAGCAGCACATTAGTTGGCTGTGTAGTATGGAATATTGATGTAGTCTGGCCAAACACTGGCAGACCACAAAAAGCACAGATATGAAGTACTGAGAAACCCCTGATATCCCCACACAAGCCAGCATAAGGGGAATGCCCCATGTATATCTGTGAGTCAGCTGTAAGTAGCTTCCATAACAAACATGCACTCAGATCACCCCACCATCAGCCACAGGTACATCACAGATCATATCCCTGCTGTTGGAAATTAGTACAATCTGACCCTCACTTCTGTATGGGAATACACACAGAAAGCAGTATGCTGAAGAAGTGTCCCATGCAGGTGTGTCCCTAGCTGTAAGCAGCACCCTGCCAGCATCCACATCAATGGATTAATAAGAACAGAAACTATTGCCATTAACACCTTGTACACCTACCCTGTCACCCCAGGGGAATACAGAGGCTTTCAGCCTGGGACTGTTGGAATGACAGAATGCACTGGCCTGCTACAGATGGCCTACATCACTACCAAATGCCCTAGAGTCCTCTGTCAAAGGCCCGTGTTTCACCCATACTGCCAATGTATGTTACCTCATGAACTCCCAAATAATGACATTACACAGTCCACAGAACACAAATGCAAAGCCATGTCAACAAATCCCAGTAGCCTGTCCACCATGTCCTACTGCATGAACTGTAGACCAACCCCTAAATACTTCTGAGATGAAGTGTAACTATAGGGATACTTATCAGATACAATTTGCATAATGTTAGGAATAGGATAGAATAACAGAGGGGGGTAGAAGCATGGATGCCATCGACTGTGTGAAGTCTGAAACTCTGATGTGTGCACGTACTATCTCTGGCTACAAATACAGGAATGGGTGGCTACAAACCTGCTCGTAAAGCACAATGTGAAGGGGTAATGACTAGAAATATGAAATCTGCCTCTGGGTAACCTGTGTGAATCTATAAAGCTGTGAGGTATGGCCACAGCAGAATATGGGCATTCTCTCATGTCGATAGATGTACAAGCATGGGATCCTCAGCCACCACAGTACCAAGGTGCTGGACCATTTACATAGACCCATCAGCAAGTGTCTGCAGCTCCCCCCCAGAATGGCATGATTGCACAAGGATATGTAGGCTGCAGACCGCAATACAGGATACAGCTTCATTAATCTTGTCTTCCCCAGGAAATTACTGCAAGCAAGTAGGTATATCTGTCAATAGTTGATAACATAAAACATCACAGTGTAAAACAGTACATATGTCTGAATATTTTTGCTAACACCAAAACCATGTAGCAGAAGCAGCACAGACACAATTATTTACAGTATCCCACTGTCCTTTGCCCATTGTGACCCCATATCATCAGCCTATCTACAGATATCCTGCAGAAACAGGTTGCTAGCTGTAGGTGTAGAACACAAATTCCTGTACTGGAGTACAACCTACCTGGAATGGATTCCCACATTCAATACAGAAAGTCATACTGGGCATGCTCCCACACTTAACAGAACTGAAGCCCATGTCTGGCAACAACAGCAGACTATACATATCTGTCAGTCGCAGATGTCTGTGCACACACTCCACATGGCACACCAGTCATGCTTTGCACACACATTGGATAGGAATACACACATATATCCAAGAACTACACACTATAATAGGTCAAACATACACATACATAGATGTGGGGAAGAAAGTGACAGACAGTGACAAAGAGCTTCCTATCATGAGGCCTGTCCCACACAGCACACATCCAATTGTCTAATTTCACATGATGTGCAAATGTCTATCACTGTAGACATTTGCTTCTGGTAGCCCACAGCACTATAGTCCCTGTGGTG